>NC_082663.1:88281060-88584090 GCF_025265405.1 Mesoplodon densirostris
AGCCCTATTTACAATAGCCCGGAGATGGAAACAACCTAAGTGTCCATCGACAGATGAATGGATAAAGAAGATGTGGCACATATATACAATGGAATATTACTCAGCCATAAAAAGAAATGAAATTGAGCTATTTGTAATGAGGTGGATGGACCTAGAGTCTGTCATACAGAGTGAAGTAAGTCAGAAAGAGAAAGACAAATACTGTATGCTGACACACATATATGGAATTTAAGAAAAAAAAATGTCATCAAGAACATAGGAGTAAGACAGGAATAAAGACACAGACCTACTAGAGAATGGACTTGAGGATATGGGGAGGGGGAAGTGTAAGCTGTGACAAAGTGAAAGAGCGGCATGGACATATATACACTACCAAACATAAGGTAGATAGCTAGTGGGAAGCAGCCGCATAGCACAGAGAGATCAGCTCGGTTCTTTGTGACTGCCTGGAGGGGTGGGATAGGGAGGGTGGGAGGGAGACGCAAAAGGGAGGGGATATGGGAACAAATGTATATGTATAACTGATTAAATTTGTAAAATAAAAAAATAAATAAATAAATTAAAAAAAAAAAAAAAAAAAGAATCAGCCTGCCAATGCAGGGGACACGGGTTCGAGCCCTGGTCCAGGAAGATCCCACATGCCACAGAGCAACTAAGCCTGTGTGCCACAACTACTGAAGCCCACGTGCCTAGAGCCCGTGCTCCAAAACAAGAGAAGCCACCGCAATGAGAAGCCCAAGCAGTGCAAAAAAGAGTAGTCCCCGCTCGCCACAACTAGAGAAAGCCCGCGCGGCATAGAAGACCCATCACAGCCAAAAATAAAAATAAATAAATTTATTAAAAAAAAAAACCTAATACCAAGGAGAAAATTAATGAGTAGAATGAAATATATTCTTAAACTAAAGCACCTGTAAGTCTCTATCTCACTTTGCAATATGAAGAAGCACATTGATATAATGTTATAATAACAACCAGATTTCAGCCAGGATCCCTTTCGGGGGCTGAAAAACTGCATGCAACTAATGATAAAATTTGTAATTAATGTACACAGCAATTTCTTTTAATAACTGAGAACGTCCATGCAACTAAAATAGAAAGAGGGAGTGGTGTTTGGTTGTGGTATTATATTTTAAGAATGTTAAATTAACTTTCTCTTAAATGATGGCAAAAACATATCTTAGTAAATGACATAACTCTTTTTTACTTTAGGTTTGCTTTAATTAAATAAGATTAAATCTTTTAAAAATTGATTTGTAACAGAGTTACTATGCAAAGAATATACAATTAATGTCACTGAAGTCTACTTTACAGAAAATTTTTGCCTGTGCAGTATGAAGTCCATGCTTCCTGTGGGAAGTATGCAGTGTGGCGCACATATAATCAGCAGTACATTCAGGTAAAGCATTAATATGCTTTGCATTACTAGCAGAATCTTTGAAAATGTATGTTATTCTAAAAGCAATGTGCTGCTATGATAAACAAATTCCCTCTTACTCATTAAATACACATATGTATGTATGGGACATATAAATGTAGAGACCAATCACCAAACATGGTTTTTATAAGGGCCATTTTTCTATTACTGTAAAAGGGGCTGTGCTGGGCACAAATTTAGTTACTCCGGATTATCTCTCAAAGTGCTGCCACCATTCACACTACCACTGCTTGAGTACATATCATCATTTCTCTCCTACGTTATTTTTCTCCATTCCTCATTATCTCTCAGTAACTTTAGAAGTACAATCTGTGCAACTACTCTGCTAAAAATCTCTATGTGGATTACCACTGCCTTAAGTATAAAGTTTAAATTTAGTACCGTATGTTACTAGATTTTTCTTCAACTTGTTCCTGCATTCTATTCAAACTCTGTGACTACCATCCCTACCATGTATCCTGTGATAGTTATACTTCACAAATTATGGTTCACCAAATATCTCATACTTTCCCATAGTACCATACGTTTGCAAATACAGCTTACTGTGCCCAGATCACCATTCCCCATATTATCCATCAATTTAAATCTACTATTCTTTAAATATAAGTCCCTATCTTCTTCTCCACCAAGCCTTTTGTGACCACTCAGTTCTCCCCTATCCCCAAAAGACATACCTAAATTCATTGAGTGCCTTTCTTCTACACCTCATTAATAACATCTGCACACTATTAAAGTTGCTGATGCATTTATTTTCTGATTTCAAAGATAATTTTCTTATTTATCTCCAATCATTTGACAACATTCTAAAAACTATGAGTCCCAGGTTCCACAAATGTAGGACAGAACCAATCTCATTGTTGTGATGATGAGACAAAATGAGGCATGTAAAATAAATTTTCCATAAATGAGTGATTTCCCCCTCCTATTACCTTTTATTTCATTTCCACCAGAATTAGAGTTCTTTAGGAATCTAATTCATTAACATATTTTCAAGACGTGGAAAAGTCCCTAGCAGGGACTTAGGATAATATTGATGAGAAAAGAAGAGAACAGGATTAACTGAGGGAGGAAGAAAGAGGGCTACAAAAAGAATTACAGCTTGAACCAGAGTAGGAAGGTCGAGAGTAGACCAAGCTCATGTGAAGAGCACGATTCCTAGACTTCATAATCCACTCTTCTCTCTTGCCAGAGACCTGTTGTCATTGACATGAAGGACAACAAGCATCCGCTCATGTTGTTCAGCTCTGTGGCAGCAGATTCTCACTCTTGCACTTAAACCATGTTTTCTCAGATATTTGAGGTTTGGGGAGGTAAGTCACTGTCCTCTGACCCAGACATGTTATACCTCATGAAGCCAAAATTGAGATATAATCCATATAAGTATTTTCTACTCCATCTATTGTCTAGACTTATGTTCTGATTCTTTTTTTTTTTTTTTTTTTTTTTTTCTTTTTGCGGTATGTGGGCCTCTCACTGTTGTGGCCTCTCCCGCTGCGGAGCACAGGCTCCGGACGCGCAGGCCCAGCGGCCATGGCTCACGGGCCCAGCCGCTCCGCGGCACATGGGATCCTCCCAGACCGGGGCACGAACCCGTATCCCCTGCATCGGCAGGCGGACTCCCAACCACTTGCGCCACCAGGGAGGCCCTGATTCTTTTATTTTGTTATAACAGTGTTTTTACACATATCTTACCTAATGTAAAACTGCTATATAATGTTAGTTTGGGGTGTAATGAATTTATACTGTTCACTTCCTTCCAATTACCCTACAAACTTTTGCTTTATTAGTTTTGTAATTATTTTCTGTAGTGGGAAATAAGTAGAGGTGCAACCCTGCTTTCACTATTTTATATATGCATGGATTCAAACAGGGTTTAAATTAAATGTATGCTCATTATTACCCCAGATTACAATATTTTATCTTTAAAACAAATGAACAGCCACAAAAAAGGAACCTGACCTAAATAACAGTAATAATAGTAATAATAATGTCCTCAGCAAATTTCCTTTGGTATCCCAGGGTTCTGGTTTTTTTTTTGGGGGGGGGGTTTGTTTTTGTTTTTTTTATTAGTTTCTGCTTTATAACAAAGTGAATCAGTCATACATATACATCTGTTCCCACATCCCTTCCCTCATGCATCTCCCTCCCTCCGACCCTCCCCATCCTACACCTCCAGGCGGTCACAAAGCACAGAGCTGATCTCCCTGTGCTCTGCGGCTGCTTCCCACTATCTATCTACCTTACGTTTGGTAGTGTATATATGTCCATGCCTCTCTTTCTCTTTGTCACAGCTTACCCTTCCCCCACCCCATATCCTCAAGTCCATTCTCAAGTAGGTGTCTTTATTCTCGTTTTACCCCTAGGTTCTTCATGACATTTTTTTAAAATTCCATATATATGTGTTAGCATACAGTATTTGTCTTTCTCTTTCTGACTTACTTCACTCTGTAAGACAGACTCTAGGTCTAACCACCTCATTACAAATAGATCAGTTTCGTTTCTTTTTATGGCTGAGTAATAGTCCATTGTATATATGTGCCACACCTTCTTTATCCATTCATCTGATGATGGACACTTAGGTTGTTTCCATCTCTGGGCTATTGTGAATAGAGCTGCAATGAACATTTTGGTACATGTCTTTTTTTGAATTATGGTTTTCTCAGGGTATATGCCTAGTAGTGGGATTGCTGGGTCATATGGTAGATTTTTAGTTTTTTAGGAACCTCCATACTGTTCTCCATAGTGGCTGTACCAATTCACATTCCCACCAGCAGTGCAAGAGTGTTCCCTTTTCTCCACACCCTCTCCAGCATTTATTGTTTCTAGATTTCTTGATGATGGCCATTCTGACTGGTGTGAGATGATATCTCATTGTAGTTTTGATTTGCATTTCTCTAATGATTAATGATGTTGAGCATTCTTTCATATGTTTGTTGGAAGTCTGTATATCTTCTTTGGAGAAATGCCTATTTAAGTCTTTTGCCCATTTTTGGATTGGATTGTTTTTTTGCTATTGAGCTGCATGAGCTGCTTATAAATTTTGGAGATTAATCCTTTGTCAGTTGCTTCATTGGCAAATATTTTCTCCCATTCTGAGGGTTGTCTTTTGGTCTTGTTTATGGTTTCCTTTGCTGTGCAAAAGCTTTTCAGTTTCATTAGGTCCCATTTGTTTATCTTTATTTCCATTTCTCTAGGAGGTGGGTCCAAAAGGATCTTGCTGTGATTTATGTAATAGAGTGTTCTACCTATGTTTTCCTCTAAGAGTTTGATAGATTCTAGCCTTATATTTGCGTCTTTAATCCATTTTGAGCTTATTTTTGTGTATGGTGTTAGGGAGTGATCTAATCTCATACTTTTACATGTCCCTGTCCAGTTTTCCCAGCACCACTTATTGAAGAGGCTGTCCTTTCTCCACTGCACATTCCTGCCTCCTTTATCAAAGATAAGGTGACCGGGCTTCCCTGGTGGTGCAGTGGTTGAGAGTCCGCCTGCCGATGCAGGGGACGCGGGTTCGTGCCCCGATCCCGGAGGATCCCACATGCCGCGGAGCGGCTGGGCCCGCGAGCCATGGCCGCGGAGCCTGTGTGTCCGGAGCCTGTGCTCCGCAACGGGAGAGGCCACAGCAGTGAGAGGCCCGCGTACAGCAAAAAAAAAAAAAAAAAAAAAAAAAAAAAAAAGATAAGGTGACCATATGTGCATGGGTTTATCTCTGGGCTTTCTATCCTGTTCCATTGATCTATCTTTCTGTTTTTGTGCCAGTACCACACTGTCTTGATTACTGTAGCTTTGTAGTATAGTCTGAAATCAGGGAGCCTGATTCCTCCAGCTCCGTTTTTCGTTCTCAAGATTGCTTTGGCTATTCGGGGTCTTTTGTTTTTCCAAACAAATTTTGAAATTTTTTGTTCTAGTTCTGTGAAAAATGCCAGTGGTAGTTTGATAGGGATTGCATTGAATCTGTAGATTGCTTTGGGTAGTAGAGTCATTTTCACAATATTGATTCTTCCAATCCAGGAGCATGGTATATCTCTCCATCTATTTGTATCATCTTTAATTTCTTTCATCAGTGTCTTATAATTTTCTGCATACAGGTCTTTTGTCTCCTTAGGTAGGTTTATTCCTAGGTATTTTATTCTTTTTGTTGCAATGGTAAATGGGAGTGTTTTCTTGAATTCATTTTCAGATTTTTCATCATTAGTGTACAGGAATGCCAGAGATTTCTGTGCATTAATTTTGTATCCTGCTACTTTACCAAATTCATTGATTAGCTCTAGTAGTTTTCTGGTAGCATCTTTAGGATTCTCTATGTATAGTATCATGTCATCTGCAAACAGTGACAGCTTTACTTCTTCTTTTCCAATTTGGATTCCTTTTATTTCCTTTTCTTCTCTGATTGCTGTGGCTAAAACTTCCAAAACTAGGTTGAATAAGATTGGTGAGAGTGGGCAGCCTTGTCTTGTTCCTGATCTTAGTGGAAATGGTTTCAGCTTTGCACCATTGAGGACAATGTTGGCTGTGGGTTTGTCATATATGGCCTTTATTATGTTGAGGAAAGTTCCCTCTATGCCTACTTTCTGCAGGGTTTTTATCATAAATGGGTGTTGAATTTTGTCGAAAGCTTTCTCTGCATGTTTTGAGATAATCATGTGGTTTTTCTCCTTCAATTTGTTAATATGGTGTATCACATTGATGGATTTGCATATATTGAAGAATCCTTGCATTCCTGGAATAAACCCCACTTGATCATGGTGTATGATCCTTTTAATGTGCTGTTGGATTCTGTTTGCTAGTATTTTGTTGAGGATCTTTGCATCTATGTTCATCAGTGATATTGGCCTGTAGTTTTCTTTCTTTGTGACATCCTTGCCTGGTTTTTGTATCAAGGTGATGGTGGCCTCGTAGAATGAGTTTGGGAGTGTTCCTTCCTCTGAAGATGTTTGGAAGAGTTTGAGAAGGATGGGTGTTAGCTCTTCTCTAAATGTTTGATAGAATTCGCCTGTGAAGCCATCTGGTCCTGGGCTTTTTTTTGTTGGAAAATTTTTAATCACAGTTTCAATTTCAGTGCTTGTGATTGGTCTATTCATATTTTCTATTTCTTCCTGATTCAGTCTTGGCAGGTTGTGCATATCTAAGAATTTGTCCATTTCTTCCAGGTAGTCCATTTTATTGGCATAGAGTTTCTTGCAGTAATCTCACATGATCTTTTGTATTTCTGCAGTGTCAGTTGTTACTTCTCCTTTTTCATTTCTAACTCTATTGATTTGAGTCTTCTCCCTTTTTTTCTTGATGAGTCTGGCTAATGGTTTGTCAATTTTGTTTATCTTCTCAAAGAACCAGCTTTTAGTTTTATTGATCTTTGCTATCATTTCCTTCATTTCTTTTTCATTTTTTTCTGATCTGATCTTTATGATTTCTTTCCTTCTGCTAATTTTGGGGGTTTTTTGTTCTTCTTTCTCTAATTGCTTTAGATGCAGGGTCAGGTTTTTTACTCGAGATGTTTCCTGTTTCTTAAGGTGAGATTGTATTGCTATAAACTTCCCCCTTAGAACTGCTTTTGCTGCGTCCCATAGGTTTTGGGTCGTTGTGTCTCCTCTTTTATTTTGTTTTTAGTATGTGCTTTATATTTGGGTTCTTTGTATATATTTCCAAAAGGTGTACTTGAATGAGGACATTTTTAAGTATCACAGAGAAGCCAAAGCCATACTATAAACCTCAGTAGATGCCTTATATTTATCTAACTGGTTTAATTCATAAACTCAGGTCACTTCTTCCCAAAGTTCTCAGTACTTCTCATCATGATCATTACTCCATATAGTATTTATTCTCATATCACATTCTAACTGTGGAAGTACTCACACACAGCCTATTCATTAACCCCAGCTACTAGAAGCTGGGGTTTTTTAGACAGCAGAAACATACAATTTCTACAGAAGGTCTGGCTAATTTTAATTAAACAAGTTTTATGTATTCATCAAATTTAACATCTGCCCCCTCTCCAAATCAGTCTATTGTGAATGGATAAGCTCTAGGACTTAAGGTAGACCTAAATGTGAGGTTTGGTTAGTAACTAACCCATTCTCTCCCTCAGTGTTTCTATTTGTAAATTGGTGAACAACCTAGTTACTGAGGATTACATGCAAAAATATACACAAAATGCTTTTCAGAGACTTTTGGTATATGTATGCCATTCTGAATTCTCAGATGCCATTTTTAACCAGTTCAATTCTCATTTGTATATATTATAATGAAATCATCAGCTTCACATATGTGTTACATCATAGGTACAAAAACCATAAGTGATTTATAAATGCAATAGTCACGAATAGCTTTATTTGAATGAAGACTAGGAGTTCTACTTGACTTATGTGGTAGGGAGGTATGCTGTCACAGAATGTGCCATAGTGAAACCCAGTGCATTGAGTCAGCAGAAGCAGGAGATGCAGTGGGGTGGGGATGGTGCTGCTCATCAGTTATATCTACTATAACAAGTCGTGGTGAAGATCTGTTCAGGCTCAGAGTTATTGAGTTATTACCACACATATTGCCATGTTGCCTGTCCCCCTTTATGTTCATCATTGTCTATACAACATAATTAAGGGAAAGAAAAATTTTGTCACATTGATATTATAAGCACAGATTTCCTCCCACTATGTTTTATTTAAAACACTATTGTTTATGAAGGAGGCCCCATATTTTTTACCATCTTCTTCCCTAATATTAATATATTTTATTTTGCAACCCAATTTGACCCCAAGATTGAGAAGACTGTAGTTATTCAATCTTCTGTATCTTAAAGTAAGATAAATTTCATAGATTTTTCTTGAATATTTTTTCTTTAACTTTCATATTTTTCTTTAATATTCCTGACTTCTCAATATTTTCCTCTCTGGCTAACTCTGATAGAGTCTTAACTTCTCAAGCTTTGTAGCAATAGAAAATATTAAAGAAAAAATAGTTGCAGCCACTTTGAAGGAGTGTTTGGAGTTACAGATCATCACCAAGCTTTTTTATTTTTTTTAAACAATTTATGACAACCTTCAATTTATTGATGTCTTTATGGTTCCAAAAATACTTTCAATTTTATCTGAACCTGAAAACAAGAAAGTCCACCCTTCAATTTAAATCATTCTGTAAGGGAAGAGAGAAATCAAGATACACACACATGGATTACTTGTTGAATATCAATTAAGTAAAAGTTTTTTTGATTGTTATATTGCAAATATGCTAATAATAAATAAAAAGGAAAAATGTATATTGTTTGAATTCCTTCTTCCAATAAATTGGTACTAAAATACTTACCTACAATATTAGTCTGCTCAGGCTGCTGTAAGAAAATACCATATACTGTGTTACTCAAACAACAGAAATTTATTTTCTCACAATTCTGGAGTTTAGAAGTCCACGATCAAGGTGCCAGCAAGGCTGGTTACTGGTGAAGTCTCTCCCCTGTTCTTGCAAGGGAGCCTTCTCATAGTGTCCTCATATGTACTTTTCACGGTGAGTGCAGAGAGAACAATTTGATACACTCTTTTTTTTTTTTTTCATAAGGACACCAGTCTCAGTGGATTAGGGTCCCACTCTTATCACCTTATTAAACCTTAATTACCTCCCTAGAGGCACTATCTCCAAGCACAGTCACATTGGGGGTTAGGGCTTCAATGTGTTATTTTTGAGAGAACACTATTTAGTCCATAACAGTTACACAAATAACTCCTTGTTTATAACATCCAAATATGATATTCTTCAGAACTGTTATAGCATTGTTCTTACTACACATAAATTCAACTATAGTTATACTGCTTGGCTTTGTTTTTTGTATGTATATCTAGATATATTTTAGGGCTCATGAAGAAAGTAGTAGCAATATTTGAATCTCTGTATTCTCCAGAGTTTAACAAGAGTCAAATACTAAGTATCTACAGTCCTTTCCTGCCAAAAAAAAATCTACTTTAAGAAGTTGTACTTTTAATAAAGAAACAGAAATGTTGCTGAGGGGAAAATTCCTGTAAAATCAGAAGACACTCCATTACCTGAAAATGTTAAATGCAAAAATCTTTGTGAAGCCATTGATTTGCCTATTGTGCCTTGTCCTCATGTCTATTCATTTAGACTTTTAATTGACTTTATTGGTTCTCCCACATACTAAAATTGGTCTCTTTATTGCATTATTTCTAATAAAATGTATACACCTTTAATTACAAACAGATTTAATAGAAAAATTGGACAAGAAAAACATATAAACTGAATAAATATCCAGAAAACTTAAATTATAAATCCACAGTTGAGTTTGCAAGTAAAATGACACAGCACCAACTTTATGGCCATACCTGTTAACTGGTTATATAAGATGGTGGGTAGTATTTGTGGACTTCTAAAATGGGCTACAAAATTGGCAATGAGGCAACAACTAGATACTTATTATAACTTCCCTGTTTCTAAAGATTTGTAAGTTTTTACTCTGAAGAGACACCTAGAATGAAAATAATTTGTCTGGCAGAAAGTCAATATTTGAAAATACTATGTGCAAAAGATGGAAGAAGTGTCCATCTCCAAAGATAAATTTTTAGAAAATGCTGCTAACCAAAAATAACAGCTTTAGGAAATCTAGAGTAGAGAATAACTTGATGATTACTCAACATGCTGAGAGATAATGAAGGAGATTATCCCTAAATGGTAAGAATAATTAATATAATTCTGATGTATTACGGGGCATAATATTTCCTTCAGACTAAAATGGGTGAAACAAACGTATTAAAAGAAATTGAACATGTATGAACATGCTTGAGTCGGAACATGTATAATGAGAAAATACCGAGAAATTTTAATGATACTATGTATTGTTTCAAGAAATTGTTATTCAAGTATCAAAAGAATTTCATATCAAGTCAAAGAAATACTACATTAAGTATGATGATTAATGGATAGAGGCTTCTCAAAATATGCCGCAGAAACCAGTCTTTGGACTTATTCTTGTAAAACTTTTTTTTTTTTAAATAGGTGACTTGGATGAAGACTCAGAAGCCAGCCTTGAAAAGATTATACTATGCTACAGAAATAACTACCACCACATTGCATAAAACAATTTCTAAAATAGTGCAGTAATATGCCCTGACATAGGAAAATGTGAAGTGTTGCATTCTTATTTAAAAAATCAACTGCAAATAATGTGTGTGTGTCTGTGCGTGGGTGTGGTGATGGGGAGGGAGGATTCGGAAGTCAGAGGGCAGCCTGGTTGAATAATAATGCAGACAAAATTAAATGAAATAAACCCAAAGTCTATTTTGAGCCCCAAGAAAACAAGACTATTTAAATAATAATACAAAACATGGTCTTCAGGAGACCTTCAAGGTGGCGGAAGAGTAAGACATGGAGATCACCTTCCTCCCCAAAAATACATGAAAAATACATCTACATGTGTAACAGCTCCTACAGAACACCTAGTGAATGCTGGCAGAAGACCTCAGACCTCCCGAAAGGCAAGAAACTCCCCACGTACCTGGGTAGGGCAAAAGAGAAAAGAAAAAACAGAGACAAAATAATAGGGACGGGACCTGCACCAGTGGGAGGGAGCTGTGAAGGAGGAAAGGTCTCCACACACTAGGAAGTCCTTTCACTGGCGAAGATGGTGGGTGGCAGGGGGGAAAGCTTTGAAGCCACGGAGGAGTGCACAACAACAGGGGTGCGGAGGGCAAAGCAGAGAGATTCTCGCACAGATGATCGGTGCCGACTGGCACTCACCAGCCCGGGAGGCTTGTCTGCTCACCCACGGAGCTGAGGCTTGGGCTTTGGAAGTTGGATCCCAGGGAGAGAACTGGGGTTGGCTGCGTGAACACAGCCTGAAGGGGGCTAGTGTGCCACAGCTAGCCGGGAGGGAGTCTGGGAAAAAGTCTGGAGCTGCCGAAGAGGCAAGACACTTATTCTTCCCTCTTTGTTTCCTGGTGCGCGAGGAGAGGGGATTCAGAGCGCCGGCTAAACAAGCTCCAGAGATGGGCGCGAGCCGCGGCTATCAGCGTGGACCCCAGAGACGGGCATGAGACGCTAAGGCTGCTGCTGCCACCACCAAGAAGCCTGTGCGCAAGCACAGGTCACTCACTATCCACAACTCCCCTCCTTGGAGCCTGGGTAGCCCGCCACTGCCAGGGTCCCGTGATCCAGGGACAACTTCCCTGGGAGAAGACATGGCACACCTCAGGCTATTGTAACATCACGCCAGCCTCTGCCGCTGCAGGCTCGCCCTACATCCGTACCCCTCCCTCCCCACGGCCCAAGTGAGCCAGAGACCCCTAATCAGCTGCTATTTTAACCCTGTCCTGCGTGAGTGAAGAACAGACGCCGTTAGGCAACCTACACGCAGAGGCAGGGCCAAATCCAAAGGTGAACCCCAGGAGCTGTGCGAAGAAGAGAAAGGGAAATCTCACCCAGCAGCCTCAGGAGCAGCTGATTAAATCTCAACAATCAACTTGATGTACCTGCATTTGAGGAATACCTGAATAGACAACAAATCATCCTAAATTGAGATGGTGGACTTTGGGAGAAATAATATATATATATTTCTTTCCTTTTTCTCTTTTTCCATGTAGATGACAGGGTTTTGAGGCTCTGGCAGGGTGACAGACCTGTGTCTCTGAGGTGGGAGAGCCAGGTTCAGGACATTGGTCCACCAGAGACCTCCCAGCTCTACATGATATCAAATGGTGAAAATCTCCCAGATATCTCCATCGCAACAACAAGACACAGCTCCACTCAATGACCAGCAAGCTACAGTGCTGGACACCCTATGCCAAACAACTAGCAAGACAGGAACACAACCCCATCCATTAGCAGAAAGGCTGCCTAAAATAATAATAAGGTCACAGACACCAGAAAACACACCACCAGACACGGGCCTGCCCACCAGAAAGACAAGATCCAGCCTCATCCACTAGAACACAGGCACCAGTCCCCTCCACCAGGAAGCCTACACAACCCACTGTACCAACCTTAGCCACTGGAGGCAGACACCAAAACCAACGGGAAATGCGAACCTGCAGCCTGCAAAAAGGAGACCCCAAATACAGTAAGCTAAGCAAACTGAGAAGACAGAAAAACACACAACAGATGAAGGACCAAGGTAAAAACCCACCGGTCCAAACAAATGAAGAGGAAATAGGCAGTCTACCTGAAAAAGAATTCAGAGTAATGAGAGTAAAGATGATCCAAAATCGTGGAAATACAATGGAGAGAATACAAGAAAGATTTAACAAGGACATAGAACAACTAAAGAGGAAACAAACAAAGAAGAACAACACAATAAATGAAATTTAAAATTCTCTAGAAGGAATCAACAGCAGAATAACTGAGGTAGAAGAATGGATAAGTGACCTGGAAGATAAAATAGTGGAAATAACTACTGCAGAGCAGAATGAAGAAAAAAGAATAAAAAGAATTGAGGACACTATCAGAGACCTCTAGGACAACGTTAAATCCACCAACATTTGAATTATAGGGGTCCCAAAGAAGAAGAGAAAAAGAAAGGGACTGAGAAAATATATGAAGAGATTATAATTGAAAACTTCCCTAATATGGGAAAGGAAATAGTTAAACAAGTCCAGAAAGCACAGAAAGTCCCATACAGGTAAATCCAAGGAGAAACATGCCAAGACACATATTAATCAAACTATCAAAAATTAAATACAAAAAAATATTAAAAGCATCAAGGGAAAAATAGCAAATAACATACAAGGGAATCCCCATAAGGGTAACAGCTGATCTTTCAGCAGAAACTCTGCAAGCCAGAAGGGAGTGGCAGGACATATTTAAAGTGATGAAAAGGAAAAACCTACAACCAAGATTGCTCTACACAGCAAGGATCTCATTCAGATTTGACAGGGATATTAAAACCTTTACAGACAAGCAAAACCTAAGAGAACTCAGCACCACCAAACCAGCTTTACAACAAATATTAAAGGAACTACTCTAAGCAGGAAACACAAGAGGAAAAAAAGACCTATAATAACAATGCAAAACAATTAAGAAAATGGTAATAGGAACATACATATCGATAATTACCTAAAAGGTAAATGGATTAAATGCTCCAACCAAAAGGCATAGACTGGCTGAATTGATACAAAAACAAGACCCATATATATGCTGTCTACAAGAGACTCACTTCAGACCTAGGGACACATCCAGACTGAAAGTGAGGGGATGGAAAAAGATATTCCATGCAAAAGGAAATGAAAAAAAAGCTGGAGTAGCAATTCTCATATCAAACAAAATAGACTTTAAAACAAAGACTATTACAAAAGACAAAGAAGGACCCTACATGATGATCAAGGGATCAATCCAAGAAGGAGATATAAAAATCGTAATTATTTATGCACCCGACATAGGACCACCTCAATACATAAAGCAAATGCTAACAGCTATAAAAGGGGAAATCGACAGTAACACAATCATGGTAGGGGACTTAAACACCCCCCTTTCACAAATGGACAGATAATCCGAAATGAAAATAAATAAGGAAACACAAGCTTTAAATGAGACATTAAACAAGATGGACTTCACTGATATTCATAGGACATTCCATCCAAAAACAACAGAACACACTTTCTTCTCAAGGGCTCATGGAACATTCTCCAGGATAGATCATATCTTGGGTCACAAATCAAGCCTTGGTAAATTTAAGAAAATTGAATTTGTATCAAGTATCTTTTCCAAACACAATGCTATAAGACTAGATATCAATTACAGTAAAAAAAAATCTGTAAAAATTACAAACACTTAGAGGCTAAACAATACACTACTTAATAAACAAGAGATCACTGAAGAAATAAAAGAATACCTAGAAAAAATGACAATGAAAACACAGCAGCCCAAAACCTATGGGATGCAGCAAAAGAAGCTCTAAGAGGGTAGTTTATAGCAGAACAATCTTACCTTAAGAAACAAGAAACATCTCAAATAAACAACATAACTTTACACCTAATGCAATTACAAAAAGAAGAACCAAAAAGCCCCAAAGTTAGCAGAAGGAAAGAAATCATAAACATCAGAACAGAAATAAATGAAAAATAAATGAAGGAAACAATAGCAAAGATGAATAAAACTAAAAGTTGGGTCTTTGAGAAGATAAACAAAATTGATAAACCATTAGCTAGACTCATCAAGAATAAAAGGGAGAAGACTCAAATCAATACAATTAGAAATGAAAAAGGAGAGGTAACAACTGACACTGCAGAAATACAAGGATCATAAGAGATTACTCCAAGCAACTATATGCCAATAAAATGGACAACCTGGAAGAAATGCACAATTTCTTAGAAAAGCACAACCTCCCAAGACTGAACCAGGAAGAAATAGAAAATATAAACAGACCAATCACAAGCACTGAAATTGAAACTGTGATTTA
This sequence comes from Mesoplodon densirostris, assembly GCF_025265405.1. Classification (NCBI taxonomy): domain Eukaryota; kingdom Metazoa; phylum Chordata; class Mammalia; order Artiodactyla; family Ziphiidae; genus Mesoplodon; species Mesoplodon densirostris. The sequence goes on from NC_082663.1 coordinate 88,295,883, forward strand.
AAATCTTCCAACAAATAAAAGCCGAGGACCAGATGGCTTCACAGGCGAATTCTATCATTTAGAGAAGAGCTAACACCTATCCCTCTCAAACTCTTCCAAAATATAGCAGAGGGAGGAACACTCCCAAACTCATTCTATGAGGCCATCATCACCCTGATACCAAAACCAGACAAAGATGTCACAAAGAAAGAAAACTACAGGCCAATATCACTGATGAACATAGATGAAAAAATCCTCAACAATATACTAGCAAACAGAAACTAACAGCACATTAAAAGGATCATACACCATGATCAAGTGAGGTTTATCCCAGGAATTCAAGGATTCTTCAATATATGCAAATCAATCAATGGGATACACCATATTAACAAATTTAAGGAGAAAAACCATATGATCATCTCAATAGATGCAGAAAAAGCTGTTGACAAAACTCAACACCCATTCATGATAAAAACCCTCCAGAAAGTAGGCATAGAGGCAACTTACCTCAACATAATCAAGGCCATATATGACAAACCCACAGCCAACATTGTCTTCAATGGTGAAAAACTGAAACCATTTCCCCTAATATCAGGAACAGGACAAGGTTGCCCACTCTCACTACTATTATTCAACATTGTTCTGGAAGTTTTAGCCACAGCAATCACAAAGGAAAAAAAAAAATAAAGGGAATCCAAATCTGAAAAGAAGACGTAAAGCTGTCACTGTTTGCAGATGACATGATACTGTACATAGATAATCCTAAAGATGGTACCAGAAAACTACTAGAGCTAATCAATGAACTTGGCAAAATAGCAGGATACAACATTAATGCACAGAAATCTCTTGCATTCTTATACACTAATGATGAAAAACCTGAAAGAGAAATTAAGGAAACACTCTCATTTACCATTGCAACAAAAAGAATAAAATACCTAGGAATAAACCTACCTAAGGAGACAAAAGACCTGTATGCAGAAAACTGTAAGACACTGATGAAAGAAATTAAAGATGATACAAACAGATGGAGAGATATACCATTATCTTGGATTGGAAGAATCAACATTGTGAAAATGACTATACTAACCAAAGCAATCCACAGATTCAGTGCAATCCCTATCAAACTACCACTGGCATTTTTCACAGAACTAGAACAAAAAATTTCACAATTTTTATGGAAACACAAAAGACCCCAAATAGCCAAAGCAATCTTGAGAAAAACGTAGCTGGAGGAATCAGGCTTCCTGAATTCAGACAATACTACAAAGCTACAGTAATCAAGACAGTATGGTACTGGCACAAAAACAGACATATAGATGAATGAAACAGGATAGAAAGCCCAGAGATAAACCGACACACATATGGTCACCTTATTTTTCATAAAGGAGGCAGGAATATACAATGGAGAAAAGACAGCCTCTTCCATAAGTGGTGCTGGGGAAACTGGACAGCTACCTATAAAAGTATGAAATTAGAACACTCCCTAACACCATACACAAAAATAAACTCAAAATGGATTAAAGGCCTAAATGTAAGGCAAGACACTATAAAACCCTTAGAAGAAAACATAGGCAGAACACTGTAAGACATAAATCACAGCAAGATCCTTTTTGACCCACCCCCTAAAGCAATGGAAATAAAAACAAAAATAAACAAATGGGACCTAGTGAAACACAAAAGCTTTTGCACAGCAAAGGAAACCATAAACAAGATGAAAAGACAACCCTCAGAATGGGAGAAAATATTTGCAAATGAAGCAACTGACAAAGGATTAGTCTCCAAAATTCACAAGCAGCTCATGCAGCTCAATATCAAAAAAAAAAAAAAAAAAAAAGAACCCAATACAAAAATGGGAAGACATACATAGACATTTCTCCAAAGAAGATATACATATTGCCAACAAACACCTGAAAGGATAATCAACATCACTAATTATTCGAGAAATGCAAATCAAAACTACAATGAGGTATCACCTCACACCAGTCAGAATGGCCATCATCAAAAAATCTACAAACAATAAATGCTGGAGAGGGTGTGGAGAAAAGGGAACCCTCCTGCACTTTTGGTGGGAATGTAATTTGATACAGCCACTATGGAGAACAGTATGGAGGTTCCTTAAAAAACTAAAAACAGAACTACCATACGATCCAGCAATCCCACTACTCATCATATACCCTGAGAAAACCATAATTCAAAAAGAGTCATGTACTTCAAATTCATTGCAGCTCTATTTATAGTAGCCAGGACATAGAAGCAACCTAAGTGTCCATTGAGAAATGAATGGACAAAGAAGATGTGGCACATATATACAATGGAATATTACTCAGCCATCTAGGTGGATGGACCTAGAATTTGTCATACAGAGTGAAGTAAGTCAGAAAGAGAAAAACAAATACCATATGCTAATGCATATATATTGAATCTAAAAAAAAAATGGTCATGAAGAATCTAGGGGCAGGATGGGAATAAAGACACAGACCTACTAGAGAATGGACTTGAGGACATGGGTAGGGGGAAAGGTAAGCTGGGACGAAGTGAGAGAGTGGCATGGACATATATACACTACCAAATGTAAAATCGATAGGTAGTGGGAAGCAGCCACATAGCATAGGGAGATCAGCTTGGTGCTTTGTGACCACTTAAAGGAGTGGGATAGGGAGGGTGGTAGGCAAGGAATTGCAAGAAGGGGGGAAATGGGGTATATGTATATGCATAGCTGATTCACTTTGTTATAAAGCAGAGACTAACAGCGTTGTAAAGCTATTATACTGCAATAAAGATGTTAAAACAAACAAAGAAAAAACATGGTCTTCAAAAGAATAATAGTATTCAAAAGACAGAAAGCCAGTATCTAACCCTGAAGTCTATACCGGAGAAACCCAGTAATCTTCTCAAGCCAAAGTTTTAAGACTCTGTTGAAAAATCAACATGTATCCAAAACATGGTGAACAACATACACAATAGCCCTGGAGAACATTTCTAAAGAGCAGTGTTAGGATTAAGGGTAACAGAACCTGAGACAAAGGTGAGAGGAAGATGGTAGCAGCTGCAATAGTCTTAGAGCTACCGGGGCCAGATAAAGAATCAATGGATATGTATTAAGAAGATGCAGATTCCTCACCATACAGGAGAATATTTTTAGAAAATTGGTCTATTCAACAATAAAATGACCTGATTCAAGCACTGAATTTCTTATCACTTGTAGTATCTGAAACGTATAATGGATGACCACTTGCCAGAGATACTGACATTGATAATTTCTACTTTAGGTGGGTGCAAGGTTATGTCTTAGGTCAACTCTAACTCAAAACTTCTATGATTATTTCAAGTGAAAGGGAAAATTCTTTTAGATTTGATGAACTCACACTAACATGTATAAGTATCCCAGATAAATGTTTGCTGGTCAGCTGGGTCCAAGAATAAACTCTTCTTTCTTTTTATTACATGCAATGACTATTTAAAAACATATCAGGGCTTCCCTGGTGGCGCAGTGGTTGAGAATCCGCCTGCCGATGCAGGGGACATGGGTTCGTGCCCCGGTCTCGGAAGATCCCACATGCCGCGGAATGGCTAGGCCCGTGAGCCATGGCCGCTGAGCCTGCGCGTCCGGAGCCTGTGCTCCGCAACAGGAGAGGCCACAGCAGTGAGAGGCCCGCACACCCCAAAAAATAAATAAATAAATAAATAAATAAAAACATATCAGCATCTGATAGTGGTTCATACCCACAGAACAGTCATTCTTGAATTAATGTGATATTGCTGGAAGGGCTTATTTTGAAGGGGAGAAAAAAATATATATATATATACACACACACACACATTCTTCTGGGAGTAATGTAATAAACTACAGAACTTTTCTGTCACCAAAATTGGTGGTGCCAAAAATAAGAACATGCCCTTCTCAAGCTAATCTAATAGCAGATATTCTTGTTTTATTTCAAATTCATATATATAACAAAATAATAGGGCTTCACATGTACAAACAGGTCTGAAATATGTCAAGCAGTTCCATAATTCTAAGTCAGATTTTCTACATGACAAATAACCATTATCAATCTCATGCTAAGTGGGTGCTTAAATTTTCAGAAATCAAAACAATTGAAAAATAAAATCAATCATCATAAAAATCAGAGCTATAGTTCATCAGTCATGAGATGTCAGAAGGTCCCATATTTCCATAACTCCATTCAATCTGAAATAATCAGAGACAGTGAAAATAAGTTATAAAATATATAAATATCACTTTCACTTCCCTAGGGTTTTGAACCTGGAAAAATTCAGATACACAGAGAATCCATTCTGATATTTTATCCAAAACAGTCAATCTCTGCATCACTAGTCTGACAGCAAAAGAGGAGGAAAAATATCACTAAGACTACACAACCTGATCTACTTTGTAAGGATCCAATTAATCCAATGACCATGTCATACTCTGGTTTCTAGTAGCAAAATTAATACTCCCTGTTTCAAAGTGATCCATACACTGCATGTGAATGAACCTAATCTCTTTCCTCTTTTTTATATTTTGTATGTAGACCTTGGGAACAAATCTATACATTTTTTCATTAAAATTATATTTCAGTAATTATTTACTCCCACATTGGAATTTCAGTCTATATACTCTGTCTCCTCCATCTACTTCTTGCCAATTTATGAACGAACAATTTTTACAGATTCAGTATCTCTGTGTGAAGTTACTCTCTCTGTGGTTTACATTTCAGCTGTTAGCAATTGAGTACCAGAGAGAGCTCAATCTGATGCCAACTTTGGCAGGAGTGAACTTAAGCTGTTTTCCAACATACTTGACTCTGAAAGACTCTTTTTCTCTGTTTATTTGTATCCTGAGAGAACAAAACCATAGGCATCAACAAAAGGGGAATTTAACTTTTTCCTTTACTTGAGTCTTCATTTACATTTGCAATAGCAGGGACTAATTTCATCTCAAACCATATTCTGTAACTCAATCTTTTTCCTTCTATGTCTCATTAAAATACCTGTAAGCTATTGCTAGTTCACAATGACCTTCTGCTCCTAGACCTTGATCTGCAGGGAAGGTGGATAGAACTGCTTTGGATTGGCACAAAATATACATTTGAAACATTGCCCAATAATCAGAGACAGAGGTACTAAAGCAGATGATGTGTAAGCAGGTGCTTTTCAGGCCTCAGTGACAGCATTAGGAGCTCAGGTTGGAACCAATCTTTGCTCTGCCAGTTCCCCCATAGTGCACAGTGAAGCATATTCTTTTGCTTTCCAACAGAAGGGTGCTGGTGGAAGCATGTTTTATATTTTATAAACTGGAATAAGTTTGAGATTCCTTACCCAGAATTATACAATCTTCTGAACACTTGTTTTGGTGCTAGTCCATACCCATGCAGTTTGAGTTGATTGTAACAGCATCCCTGTTCTGCTGCTTGGAAAATACAGCTCATAAGAATTGTATTAGTTTTTTATTGCTGATATAACAAATTACCACAAATTTAGTAACTTAAAACAACACAAACGTATTATCTTATATTTCTGTAGGTTAGAAGTTCAGCACAGTTCTCACTGAGCTAAAATCAAGGTGTTGGCAGGGCCGTGTTCCCTTCTGGAGGGCCTATTCTCTGATTCTCTTCTTCTCCCTCTCTTTGGCAGTTTAAAGGACTCTTCTGATTACATTCTACGCACCCCCAGACAATCCAGGATAATTACCCTGTCTGGCAATTTAGCAAACTTAATGCCATCCAGAAGGTTACCTTCCCTTTTCATGTACTGCAACATATTCACAAGTTCATCTTTGGAAGGCCATTATTTTGCCTACCTTAGCCAGGTTTATCAATATATTTCCCCTATCCTTGGAAGAATTGCTTCATATATGGATTTAATTGCTAATTATTTATTTTTTACAAAATAATTATATGATAATAAAATTATATATCATTTATTTATTTCATATTTCTAGTTGGCAATACTAACAAAAACATGGTCCACAGTTTCCTTTTGGCTAATATAGCTCATAGGGAGCATAAGAAGGGAAAATCAGAGAGGAGAGCTTATAGAATTATGGTACAATTCCTTCCTTAAACCAATATCTGTACCTTTTAATTCTCAGGTAACAGAATGGAGCTTTTCAAATTCATACACTTTAGTTCATGAGAACTGTCATAGAATTTCTGGTGACAGCAAAAATTCTTGGAAAACTAAAACCGTGCTGATTCTCAAAATAGTGTTGCATTAAAGTGTGCTACATACAGGTAAAGAATTTAGAAACTATGCCCAATTCCAGGAAACTTCATTATTACTCATTCATTTTATTTTTTACATACAAAGACTTATTCCTATGTAGCAAATAAATACATACTAAAGGTAACTTTTTTCATACTCATTATTAGTGCTTAAGGATCAATTTAAAACATTAGGAATCAAATTGCATTTTTATTCTGAAAATAAAATATGTAAATGTTACTAGAGAAAAATGGCCTTTTTGTGAGACTCATTGCCCTGAAGATGAGATGGAAATTTTTTTTAAATTTCAGCACTACTACTTGAAGGCAGCATGTGCTATTTGCTTTGAACATTTAAGGCTAAAAATGTGTTTTGTTCTCTCACAATCAATTAGATGAACACAATTTTTGTAATGAAACATTTAAGAAATATGTACACAGCTTTCAAAAAGTTTTAGCACCACTGCCCATGCTTGTTTATGAGGTTCATTTTCTTTCCCAACCCATAGTCATAATGCTAAAGTGTGAACTCTTAAATTCTATCATATAAATAAAGGATTGAAGATACATATATATAAAGATGTATATATGTATATAATGTGTGTGTATACACACACATAAAACTGATACAGATAATTGACTATCTCCTGTTGACAGTATTACTAAAAATAAACAACGTCCTTTTAAACATCATTTCATGTATTGCCATTGGGAAAAACATCGGGAATACATTCTGCTATATCTAATTCCATCTATAAAATTTAATTTTATGGAAATATTTAATTGAAATAAAACATTCACAAAATACATCCATATAAATAACAATTCACAAGTACAGAGTTTAATGGCTTTTCACAGATGGAACAGTTGTGTAACCAGCACAAAGATCAAGAAACAAAGTCTTAACCATACCCCAGAGTCTGTGTATGTGCAAAACCATTTTCATCTCTGTTTCCACTCATAAAATAACTACTACCCTGATTTCTAACACCAGAGATTAATTTTTACTTTATTTGAGCTGTATGTAAATGAAATCGTGTAGCATACATTGTTTCTGACTTCTTTCACTCATCATTATATTTGTGAGACTCATGCAGTTTCAAATTGTTCACTCTCATTTTTGTATATAATTTCTTTGTATGATTACACCACAGTGCATTTATTTACCCCAGTGTAGATGAACATTTAGCTTACTTCCAGTTTAGGCTATTGGAAGAGTTTTGCTATCCTTATAAGTGTGTTTTTGGTGAAACACACAGACACATAAACACAGTGAGAAATACATTTTTTTCAGGTATGTATCTAGCAATAGAATTACATTTCCTTGGTGACTACTGAAGTTGAATAGATCTTCAGATCTTTATTGGCCACTTGGTATCCATATGTTTGAAGTAACTATAATTATTGTGCTATTTTTTATTATTCTTTTAATGAATTCTCAAGAGATTATTGTATAGATAATAACATTATATTCAAAGATGTTTTAAAACAAAATGTGTTATTAATATAAAGTTTTTCCTTTTATACTCCCAAGATAATTTTAGAACCTTAGAACACTTTAAGTCCAATTACTCCCTTCTATCCATTGCATTATTTTTTTCACTTACTTTAAGTTTACTTAATTTCAAAAGTAAGTTCTGAGATCATGTAGATGGATATCCTTTTCTGAGTTGCCGTAGAATACTCTGCACCATTTAACTACAGCTTTGCCGTTCTTTACTGATTTTCCCGGGTTACACGTTTGTCTTTCTCAATTAAGGGGAAATACGGTTGCATAATGATTAAGAGAGCAACCTTGACTCCATCTTGCTGCGTTCAAGTTCTGGGTCTGTCATTTACTGATTCGTTGATCTTAGAAATGTTATTAGTTTTATTATCTATAAAAATGGAAAACTATTAGTTCTTACCTCACAGATCTTTTATGACTACTAAGTGAATTAATGTAAGAAAAGCCCTTAGAACTGTGGTCTTAAGTAAGCTTAATAAACATGAGTTGTTTTATTACCTGTGTCTTGTGGTCAAGATCTATCCACGTTAGAATATGTTACCCTTACATTACCATCATCACAAGTCAATAAAACCTTATTTTTTTTTCTTCTATAAGACTTGTATGGATTTTTCCTTTCAGGTTTTTTGTTTTTGTTTTAATCTTAATCATGAAGAACTCTATTACCTGTTTATATCCCATTATATGTCAGTTCCAATTCCTGAATCCTAAGAAGTATTTTTACTTTTCTCTCTGATAACATTTCCAAGTAAACAGAAAATATTAACTCACTTCCTGACTCCTCTTGTTTCTTTAAATGTAGTCTTTAGAAATCTCCTATGCCACTGCGTAAGATGCATTTCAAAGAGTTTTTTTTTTCTGTGTTTCCTGTTGTCAAAGTGATGGTTTGCTTCCTTTAATCAATATGCTTCTCTAGTCAGGCGCTGATAAACATTTGGAAATACTGAACAAGCAGTTTATCAGATATAAATGAGAAATTTATCTTAAAATATTATGGACCCTGATAAGATTGGGGACAATTGGGATTGGGATCTTAAACAAAACTAGATTACTGAGGATCATAACTGTGTCAGGAAGTGAGGAAAAGATGAATGTCCGAATGATCAATAAGAAATATGCCTGAAATTTGGAATTATAAAGAGGGATCTGATTTAGAAAGTTAGATACAGAAGTGATTTTCTCTAACAAATATTATGAATGGCAACACCATTTATATACATCTTTCATTCAGAAAATGTAGAAGACTACTGGTTCTGAAGGTTGAAGATTAAGGTATGCTGCAACTGTTTTGCAGAAAACTCTTACTGCTTAGAGGAATAGATAGAGTTAACTTAACTTCATCAAGTAAACAGAAAAAAAGAATTTAATGTCAAACAATTTAAATATTTATGATTGTATTATAAGGGTCTTAGAGTAGACAATGACTAAGCACAGACTTTTAAAATAATCTTATATAAGATCTTTTTCAATTTCATTTTTATTCTTCATTACCTATGTGCATAAAATATAGGGGTTTTTTTGTCAATGACAATTTTACAGATAATTCACTTATTTGCGTGAAAGCTACTCACTTGTTTCCCCAGAGAAGACTAATAACAAATCTCATTATTCTTAAAATAAAAGGATTGATTAAACATAATATAGTTACTGATAAAAAATCTTTTTTTGCAGAAGCATTTAGCTGAAAATAGAAAATCATATTTTCTGTCATGTTTCAATGATCTAGAGACATGTAACTAAACTGAGTTACCTTTTCAATAGAAAATGATTAATAAGTCTTGCCCATAAGAAACCATGTAATATTAAATATGTTGGTATAAAGAATTGGTATAAAGATTTAAGATAATACTGACAGGAAATTTTAACATATCTTTGTTTACAAAATGGCTATACATTATTAAATCTAATTTTCCAATTAGCATATCAAAAATGACAATTATATACTGCCCTCTGCAGAGCTGTCAACAATAGATGTATGCTTACTTCATCACATTGACTATTTTTATTTATTTATTTATTTATTTATTTTTAACATCTTTATTGGAGTAAAATTGCTTTACAATGGTGTGTTAGTTTCTGCTTTATAACAAAGTGAATCAGTTATACATATACATATGTCCCCATATATCTTCCCTCTTGCATCTCCCTCCCACCCTCCATGTCCCATCCCTCTAGGTGGTCACAAAGAACCGAGATGATCTCCCTGTGCTATTCATCTGCTTCCCACTAGCTAGCTATTTCACGTTTGGTAGTGTATACATGTCCATGCCGCTCTCTCACTTTGTCACAGCTTACCCTTCCCCCTCCCCATATCCTCAAGTCCATTCTCTAGTAGGTCTGTGTCTTTATTCCCATCTTTCCCCTAGGTTCTTCATGACCTTTTTTTTTTTTTTTTTAGACTCCATATATATGTGTAAGCATATGGTATTTGATTTTCCCCTTCTGACTTACCTCACTCTGTATGACAGACTCTAGGTCCATCCACCTCACTAAAAAAACTCAATTTTGTTTCTTTTTATGGCTGAGTAATATTCCATTGTATATATGCGCCACATCTTCTTTATCCATTCATCTGTTGATGGACACTTAGGTTGCTTCCATGTCCTGCCTATTGCAAATAGAGCTGCAATGAACATTGTGGTACATGACTCTTTTTGAATTATGGTTTTCTCAGGGTATATGCCCAGTAGTGGGATTGCTGGGTCATACGGTAGTTCTATTTTTATTTTTTTAAGGAACCTCCATACTGTTCTCCATAGTGGCTGTATCAATTTACATTCCCACCAAAAGTGCAAGAGGGTTCCCTTTTCTCCATACCCTCTCCAGCATTTATTGTTTGTAGATTTTTTTGATGATGGCCATTTTGACCGGTGTGAGATATCTCATTGTAGTTTTGATTTGCATTTCTCTAGTGATTAATGATGTTGAGCATTCTTTCATGTGTTTGTTGGCAATCTGTATATCTTCTTTGGAGAAATGTCTATTTAGGTCTTCTGCCCATTTTTGGATTGCGTTGTTTGTTTTTTTGATATTGAGCTGCATGAGCTGCTTGTAAATTTTGGAGACTAATCCTATGTCAGTTGCTTCATTTGCAAATATTTTCTCCCATTCTGAGGGTTGTCTTTTCATCTTGTTTATGGTTTCCTTTGCTGTGCAAAAGCTTTTGTGTTTCATTAGGTCCCATTTTTTAATTTTTGTTTTTATTTCCATTTCTCTAGGAGGTGGGTCAAAAAGAATCTTGCTGTGATTTATGTCATAGAGTGTTCTGCCTATGTTTTCCTCTCAGAGTTTGATAGTGTCTGGCCTTGCATTTAGGTCTTTAATCCATTCTGAGTTTACTTTTGTGTATGGTGTTAGGTTGATTACTTTTAAAATATTGGAAACTTTTATCTTAATTTTATAAGCAGCTTTAAAAGTTTTATTGGACTACAAAGAAAAACTAGTCCCATTATTTTATAAACACACTTTCTTCTGACCAAAAACTCATTATGACCAAAACACAATACTCCTACCCTATTCCAAATTAGCTCTGTATCATGCTCATAACCTCAGCACAAAGTTCAACAGAGGTTTATTTGATATGTTGGCTTCAATCACAGAGAACTGTAATGATGAAATTTCATCAGTTTTTGTAAATATTCTAAGAGGCCAGCTAAAACTCAGGCTGTCCTGAGGGTAGCACTACTCTTCAGATGACCTTACAATGAGAATCTTTCCTTTCTGCCTCAAATATATATATATATTTAAAAGCCAGGGTTCTTTGGTAATGTTGCAGATCTATAAAATGTGTACAAAGGGCAATTACTTCTTGGCAATGCTAACTAATATTTAAATATTTTAGAAACCATTAGACAAATTCTAAACTTTTGCTAGTGCCATTTGCCTTCATTAGGAATGTTGAAACAAACTTGATATAAACTGATTGTTAAAAAAGAAATCTGACAGCAAAGGTAATTTCCAATCAATATGTTTTATATTTTTGTACAATTTTTTTGTATTTTTAACCACAATATTTTAACATGTGTGTGTACATATAAAGTCCTCTAACATTTTAATGTTACTATTTTTCTTAAATAACCAGTCTTGTAAATATTTTATTATTATTATATTATTATTATTATAAATATATTTTGAATACTTGTTTCTTAATGACATGAAATGCCAGTTTCAGGCTTAGTTTTGTGGACAATTAGACACACCAAAAAGTCACCACCATAGAATCATTGTTTAGTGAAAGCCCTTAAGTATGGAAATTACTAAAATAAACTTTTCTAACCACAATGGTGAATGGTTTATTCACAGTGGTAATGGAAGTATTTGGACCACTTAAAAACAAATTATATAGTTGCATTACTGCTGCTGCAATGCATCACTATTTTATTAAAAATCTGCATTACTTTTTTGCTTATTCCTTTCCCCCACTTCTGCTCCACCCACATCCTACCAGGTCACACTAATCCAATAAAATAGTTTACAAGTTTCCTTTTATATTTTAATGTGATACAGAAAATGTTTGGCGTTAATATTCTGGTATTTTTTTTTAATTCAAAGAATATACAAAAAATTCTCCCCCCTCTACCTCATAGGATTCAGATTTCTTTAAAAATCATGAAATAATTTATATGTAGCATTATAAATTTTTTGAAAAAAAATAAAATTGTATGCTTTCAAGGCAATATTGTCTAACATGTATTGAGTGTTTATTTGCCATATACTGTGCTTTCCATAGGCTGATCTTCCCCAAAATAATGGTTAACGTGCTTATACCCATTTTAGTGATGAAAAAAATTGGGATTCTTCAACATAGCTTGCAACTTAAAAGAGTGTCATCCAGCTCAAAAGGTCATGTAGAATAACTAACCATTTACAACTCTCCAAATGGCTTGACCCAATGTAAACTCCTATGCTTACAGAATTTCAAAAGTGGAAGGTAACTTAGAAGAATGTAGGAAAGGTTAATTTTATGTTTAATAAAAGATACTTGAGAAGAGGTAGATTAACAGGAAGTACATTTTATGTGAGGGGATTTTAAAAAGCCAGTGTTAGCTATATTAAATATGGATATGTCAAACATTAGTAAAGAGAGTAGACTTTCCAAGAAAAAAAATTCTTATGACAGACCAGGGTGTGAGAAAAAGAACAGATTCTTATGAAAAGGTATGTACATTTAAAAACACACAGAAAGAATTTATTTTGGTCTTAAGATTTCTTGGTTTTCTTTCCTAGTTTGAGCAATCTGAGTTCAATGTACTTTTAGAGAAAAGGCATAATCAAACTTACCCACACACACTCCCAAAATGTGTGTGTATGTGTGTACCTGCCTATGTGTGTGTATGCTTCACTTTCTGTTTTTACATCACTTATATTTTTATCTATATTATTATTTTGGCATTATTCTTTTCTAAGTAGGCATTGTAGCATTTTTCATAACTTAAATTAGGTATACACCATGGCTTATCTTGTATAGCACATCCTGGGACTGTTTAGCAAAAAAATTAAAATTTTGTCAAGAAGGCAAGATAAGAATCTTAGAATCTTTGATCATCATATGCTGAGGACAGCTCTGGAGTTCAAAGCTAATAGTTTGAGAACAATCATCTACTGCAAAATTGATAGTACAGATTGAACATATCAGTGCTGTGAGAGCAGAGAGTGTGCACACACACAATCTCTATTGATCTATCTATTGAGAGAAACAGACATAGAGCGCTTTATGTGATAATACCTTCATTTTTTTTAATGTAATTTAAGTTTTCCTCCCCCTATCTTGCCCCCAAGTAGTGCTGGAATACTTCAGAACATTCTATAGTTTCTGGTCTCCACAGATGTTTAAAGTTTTGCTAAGATCGAGAAAAGTACTGTATGAGCTGACAGTCTTTATCAGAAGAAGCACTAAGATATTTTGGAAGGTTCGGTCACACTCAGTCTCCCTCCCAATAAACAAAATTTAAGCAAAATCAGTGTGCTTGCTAGGAAATCCCAGCTTTAAGGTGAGTTCCTTAGACTACTTCTTCATCAAGCACAATTCTACGTAGATACACACTCCCATGCACATTCACCACACAGATACTTTTGGCCAGAAGATTTTTACGTACCCTCACCCATAGAGAAATTCTATATCCAACACTGAGGCAGGAAAATTGAATCTGAATTGCAAATATGATGTTTCCTAAATATGTACATAGAGTGTGTGTGTGTTTGTGTATGTGTGTATGAAATAATTACATTGTCTTTCCTCAATTAGTTATAGTTGCATTACATAATCAATTTTATTAGAAAAGATCAGAATAAATTTCCTTCTTTTTTACTTAGTATAAGTTGTCAGTCATTTATTATTTTTAACAATAATGAAAAATGAGTTTGTAAATATTTTGAATACGAGTATAATAGACTGGATTGTATTCCCTCCCTAAACTCTGTGTTGAAGCCCTTACACCCATGTACCTATATTTGGAGACAGGACCTTTAAGGAGGTAATTAAGGTTAAACAAGGTCATAAAGGACACCAATAGGACTGGTGTCTTTAAACAAAAAGTATGTGACACCATGAGTAAATGCTCACAGAAAGGCTATGTGAGGACACAGTGAGAAGATGGCCATCTGCAAGCCAAGAAGAAAGTTTTCACCAGAACACTGATCTTGGACTTCCAGTATCCAGAGCTATGAGAAAATGCATTTCTGTTGTTTAAGTCATCCAGTCTGTGATTTTTGTTATGGCAGCCTTAGCAGACCAACCCACCCTGTTTTACTGTTCCACGTGGCATTCTCATTTACTCCAATAAGATATCTGTGGATATTCAGAAAGCATAGAAATAATTCAAATTTGGACTTCATTGAAAGTGTTTTTTTTTTTTTTTTTTTTTTTTTTTTGCGGTATGCGGGCCCCTCACTGTTGTGGCCTCCCCCGTTGCGGAGCACAGGCTCCGGACGCGCAGGCTCCGGACGCGCAGGCTCAGCGGCCATGGCCCACGGGCCCAGCCGCCCCGCGGCATATGGGATCCTCCCAGACCGGGGCACGAACCCGTATCCCCTGCATCGGCAGGCGGACTCTCAACCACTTGCGCCACCAGGGAGGCCCTGAAAGTGTTTTTTAAAACTTATCTTTCTTACATCTTTCCTGAAACAATACAGAATATAGAAATAAAAATTAAAAGTAAAATTTGAAAACTTTAATATTGGGCATATTAAAATTGATCTAAAAATAGTTGCTTTGTAAAATCAAGGTATCAGAAAGTACATTCACTAATTCTCTAGTTACTCTAAACATTTCATAATCCTGTTTTTTAAATATATATTTAGTAGTTAATATGAATGAAAATTTTTTCAGTGTTAAAAAACAGAAGACTGTTGTCCTTTGTCTTGTAGAATTAGTCAATTTTAAATGCAAAAGCAATGGCTGTATAGGTAACCTGAGAATAATCAGCATCAATGCAAAAGTGATCTAGAATTATAAAATAATGATCCAAATAAGATTGAAGATAAAAAATAGATGAAGACCAAAAAATTTAAATGGGGTAATATCCAAAACCAACCACTGAGTTATGTATCTGGATTTCAGACTCTGTAATAGAATAAAATCCCATACTTATGCTCTTAGGTATAACATTTTCCTATTAATTTTATGGTCTAATTGCTATATAAAATGTGAATGCATTACACATATACTATATTAAGGGATTTAGTGAGATCTATAAGTTTCAATTTGGGCAGGTAAGTGCATCATTAAAGGTCTATCTCCCTTGGTTATGTGATAAATTAATAAACAAATAAATTGTAGCATTTAAATGCTTAGAACAATATTTTACTGCAGTGACCTCAGAGTTATAATGGCAATGATAGGCATGATTCTGGACATAAGGACTTGTACTAATAGCAATCTTTTAAAAATAACACATTATAACAAATATTAGAAATTAATCAAATATATTTTTTAATGCAAAACACTGACCATATTACATCTCAGATCAATCCATTTATTCCATGACTCATTTATTAGTAGATAGATCATATGTGTTAATCACACTCTATGAGCCCTTAACAGAGTTTACAGTCTAAAGCATAAGAGAATAAACACACACACACACATACACACAAAATGATTTTGAGAAAGAATAACATGGAGATTTTAGTACTATTTTAGGTAGAGCAGGGTAGTCATGGAAGGTTTTTTAGAGACAGTGGTATTTAAGCTGAGATTTATCAGCAGGAGAAAACAGTTGAGAATATGTTCAAAACTTGTCATGGGGAAAAGAACTTAACATGTTAAAGAAATTTTTTTAAAAAAGAGAGACAGTGAAAGAAGAAAGAAGTTAAAAAATGAAGAAAGATATGAAGGTAAGGTAATCTAGGTCTCAAAGTCCTGTCAAGAAATTTGAAATTATTTTCTACATTCACAGGAAACAGTGAAGTATTATAAGAAAGACAAAATAATAAGATTTCTTTTATCCAGCCTATAAATTTGGCAGTTATTTGTACAATTTGCTGAGATAGGGCATAAATTTTCTTGTAATATTATTTTCTTATTTATTTATATTTATTTAAATTAGGAATCAAGTGTCCAGTTTGGAGCATGTTAATATTGGGGCAACTCTAATGGATCAATATGGGATGCTTTTGAAAAGGTTTGGGGAAAAAGTTTTTTAATTACATACTGTTGGTAAACAGAGAAGATATGGAATATGGGAATGAAAGAAATTAGCAGGATAGAAAATATACATATAGGGGGCTTCCCTGGTGGCGCTGTGGTTGAGAATCTGCCTGCTAATGCAGGGGACACGGGTTCGAGCCCTGGTCTGGGAGGATCCCACATGCCATGGAGCAACTAGGCCCATGAGCCACAACTACTGAGCCTGCGCGTCTGGAGCCTGTGCTCCACAACAAGAGGCCGCGATAGTGAGAGGGCCGTGCACTGCAATGAAGAGTGGCCCCTGCTTGCCACAACTAAAGAAAGCCCTCGCACAGAAATGAAGACCCAACACAGCAAAATAAATAAATTAATAAACTCCTACCCCCAACATCTTCTTTAAAAAAAAAAAAAGAAAGAAAATATACATATAGGGACTTCCCTGGTGGTGCAGTGGTTAAGAATCTGCCTGCCAATGCAGGGTACATGGGTTCAATTCCTGGTCCAGGAAGATCCCACATGCCGTGGAGCAACTAAGCCCGTGAGCCACAACTACCAAACCCATGTGCCACAACTACTGAAGCCTGCATGCCTAGAGCCCATGCTCTGCAGCAAGAGAAGCCACTTCAATGAGAAGCCCGTGCACTGTAACAAGAGTAGCTCCTGCTCGTCACAACTAGAGAAAGCCCATGCACAGCAATGAAGACCCAATGCAGCCAAAAACAAATAAATACTTAAAAAAGAAAAGAAAAGAAAATATACATATAAAGGAGAGGGCTTAGAAGGTCTAGCAAAGGAAGCTGGAAAAAAAGCTAGAAGGAAAACGAGGACAGTGTCATGGAAGGTAAGGAAAGAGGGATCTAGGAAGGAGAGGTCAACTCAGTCAATACTGCTGAGAGGTCAAGTAAGATGAAGACTGAAAACTTATCTTTGTATTTGGCCAGTAATGGTGATACTGGAAAGGGAGTTACAGTACAGAAATGGGAACAAAAGTCATATCAAAATAGATTTAATGAATGTATGAATGTTTCATATACCAAAATTTAGAAAATTTCATTGAGAGACATTTATAGAAGCCTAAATAAATGGAAAGATACAGTATGTTCAGTGACTGAGAATTCAATATTTTAGTGTCATTTTTGTGAAAATATCTATAAATTCAAAACCATTTCCATAAAAAATTCACAGATTTTGTAAACAGGATAAATATGTACTTCAAAATGTATAGGCCAAGATTATCCAAGGAAATTTTGAAGAAAAAGTGTGGAGTGATTTGGGGGAATTTGACTTACCTGTTAATAAAAACATACTATAAACTGTAGTGACAAAATAATAATGACAAAATAATAACATTTTAGTGACAAAATAATAATGTCAGCTAAGCAGAAGAGATAAACCTTAAACAAACCATGCATACAAGGATACTTGGTATTTTATACAGGTAGAACTGCATATTGCTGGAAAAAGAAAGGAATGAATTATTACTGGAAAACAATGTAAAGGAAAATAAAGTAGAACACATCTTCATGTTTTCTGAATACTTTGAGACTTTGAAAATAAAGAAAAAAACACTAACCTAAAAAATTAATCTGAATGACATTAAAACATAAAATATATCTCATTTATATCTTTAAAATGAAGTTAAAAAAAGTTAAAATATTCACCATATAGTGGAAAAAGATATTTGCAACAAATTTAGTCTAGTACCTTATTATACAGAATATATAAAGAGCTTCTAAAGATCAATAAGCAACAACTAAAACCTACAACAAAAATGGGCAAATTAACTTCAACGGGCTCCTTACAAAAGAAGAACTAGAAGTGGCCAATGGATAAAAACATTACATAATGCTTCAGCTAATTAGTACTAGGAAGATTTAATTAAAAACACAGAAAAATACCACTACACAGCAAATTGGAGGGGGTGGGGGAAGTTTGTCAATACAAAATGTTGGTGAAGAAATGGAGGAACAAGAACTCCTGGTAGAATATTAATTGGTAAAATGACTTGGGAAAACAAGCAGATAGTATTAGAAAAGGTGAAGATATGTTTAGCCTATAACTACCAATTCCACTTTTAGATTGATTCCCTAGGGAAATGTGTGCATATGTGAACAAGGAGGCATGTACCAGAGTGTTCATGGCAGCCTTGCATGAGCAAATAACCCAAAGGTCCCTCAACATCAAAAACAGTAAATGAATTTTGATAAGAACTTTTTAGCAACAAAAATTAATTAATTATGGTTATATAGAAAATGCACAAAAAACACATAGTATTTAGGAAAGAAGAGACAACAAATATATACAGTTCAATTTTATTGTTAAATTTTATTAAAACTGTTAAAATTATTTTAAATAATTTACACATTGAGTTTTAAAAAGGCAAAAGCAAAGCATTCAATAATTATCATAAAAACCAGGAGTGGTTAGTCATAGGGTTGATGGAGGTGGTTGAGGTCTTTCCATAGGGCTTTTTGGGATTTATTTCTTCACCAGGTTGAAACACTTCTTTGCTCAAGTGTTCATGTCATAATTATTCTTTAAACTGTACAGTTATTTCTATGAATTTGTCTGCATTTTAATGCACTATTCTGTATGCTAATCCTAATAATAATAACAATAAAAACAACAACAAACACACAGCAGAATTACTGGAATATTAGGTAGTGACTCTCTGAAGAAGCGTGGCTATGAATCAGAGCAGAGCCATGGGATGGTCATAAAAAATGTAAAGTTGAAATGAATTTTGTAAACATGGGTGATGCTCAAGCATCTTTTTGATGCAAAATGCCAGCCTTAAAATAATCTTTTCAATTCACACAAACTTGTTTGTTAACATGTCTCTTTACTTCATTATAGGGTAGTACCTCATCTTTCCTATATATTCTTGGGGGTAATCGTTTTCATTTTAAAATTCACTCTCTTCCAAATCTACTGTAGTAGTGAAAAGTGATGTTCATGGCAAGTAAATCTTTACTAAGGTAGAAAATTTTATCTTTCAGAATTTAGAGCAAAAATTATCACCATTAAATATATGTAATATTTACATTATTTTACTTAAGTTTGAAAGGCAACAGAAAGAATATAAAGATACTATATAAAATATTTTCCAGGTGGTGCACAAATCCTACAATAATAACTGAATAAAATATCATTTCTTGTTGGCATTCATTTATGCCAAGAAACACTGTTTGAAAAAAGAAAAGGTAATAGCAAAGGAAAGGGAAACTATAAAGACAGGGCACAATGTGTCCTAACATCAACTGCCAGAAAACATTCTTTTATACCACTTTGGATTTTTTCAGCTTTTTTGAGTTATAATTGACCAATAAAAATTGTTTATATTTAGGTTGTAAAATGTGATTTTTAAGGTGTATAATGTGATGATTTAATATTTGTGAACCACAATCAAGTTAACATATCATCATCTCACATAGTTACCATTTCTTTTCGTGGTGAGAAAACTTAAGATCTACTACCGTCTTACCAAATTTCAAGTATACAATTAAGTATTATTACCTATAATCACCATACTGTGCATTAGGTCCCCAGAATTTATTCATCTTGTAACTGAAACTTTGTTCCATTTGATCATAACTTCCTATTTCTTCATCCCCCCAGGCCATGGCAACCACCATTGTATGCTCTGGTTCTATGAGTTTGACTTTTTTAGATTCCACATATAAGTGAGACCATAAAGTATATATGTCTTTATGTGTCTGGGTTATTTACTAAGCATAACGTCCTCCAGTTTCATCCATGTTATCACAAATGGCAGGATTTCTTTCTTTTTTATGGCTGAAAATATTCCATTGTGTATATATACCATTTTCTTTATTCATCCATCCATGGACAGTTAGGTTGTTCCCATGCCCTTGCTATTGTGAGTAATGTTGCAACGAAAATGGGATGCAAATATCTCTTCAAGATAGTGATGTCGTTTCCTTCGGATATATACCCAGAAATGGAATTGTTGAATCATATGGTAGTGTTGTGTTTAATTTTTTGAGGAACCTCCATACTGTTTTCTATATTAATAGAAATTAGTTTACTATATTAATAATTTGCTGTATTAATTAATTTACTTTGGATAACAGTGGTTTTACAACCTTATGAAGGAGAGAGAATTGGACAAAATTTATGACCTAAATTAAACAGAACATACAATAGAGAAAAATATAAATATATTACTTGTTCCAGAGTACTTATGTATATACATTTGTAAATATATATATATATTTAATTCATGTATGTTAAACTTCGGAGATGTTAAGTCTTTTTGTGCTGTCTTTGATGATTGCTTTATTATTCAAAAAATACACAATATGTGACTTAGAATGACTAAATACAGGAATGAACAAAGAAAATATTAATTCCAAAATATGTGTGTATCTATATGTATATATATGTGTTTGTATAGTTGTATACTCTTATAATAGATAAACAATGTTACCAAATTCTAGTATCTTGTTAAAGAAGACTCAGGTCTCTACTTCTCTCCATTTCTGTTCCTGGGCAATAGTATTTCTAACTTGATTATTTTGTTTCTCTTATTTTTCTGTTCTTCCATGGACAGAAAAAAATATACTCACATGAGAAGGGATAAAAATGTGTCAGGTCAATGTCTTTACTCTGTGCTCATAGTCCACCACTAAATCACTGCTGATCCTGCCAAAATAAGAAGCTAGTTCATTGATTTATGATATGAATGGCCTCTGTGTATTGGTATAAACACACAAAGCAGAGAAACTTTCAGGACTTTGTAATAAAAAGTCTTGGGTGTGAGATGAATGGCCTACAAAAGATGAGGAAATCTACCCCTTTCTTCACCTCAATCATGTCTGTTCTACAAGTAGATAGATGATTTCTGCTCAAGGAATACAAAACTGCCCATCTTCAGTTGTATCAAGTTCCTAACAGTATCATGGGCCCAAAATGAACAAAGCTTTGTGTATCTCCCTATAAAGATAGTTTGGTTTTTTTTAAAAATAAATGTCCAAAGTTTAAGTAGGGTGTGTGTGTGTGTATGTGTGTGTGTGTGTGTGTGTTTATGTATACACATCTAGTTATTTTCTCTCACTAATAACCTTTTTAGAAAAATTTTGTGTCTTGTCACTTCTCCTGATTTATAGGAAAGATCCTACAAATCATTCTGATTTTTCATTTGTATTATTAGAGATATTCCAACAGTAATCTTTGATCTCCAAAGTTTACTCTTCTACTCTTTAACATTATAATCTAATTTAGCCTAAGTTGTCCTCCAACTCACTAAACATTTTTTTTAAAAGATTTTTGATCTGCATTTATCTGACAAGGTGATGCATCATTTTGAAGTTTTGTGTTCTATCACATCACGATGGCCCATCACTCATGTGACAAGGGGTTTAAGATGAATGGAGTTAAGGAGAAAGGTCAAATAAAATGCACTGCCAGACACTGGCATGACACAATCCATCAAATGAAAGAGCAAAACCTCTTTAGCCTGTAAGCATTCAATTACAAATTGTCAAATGTTCATGATAATGTAAACTTCTGGTATAAACTTAAAGTGAACATTGGCTTCAACAATGGAAAATGGCAATAATTTAGTGAAAATAAAATGGAACAACAAAATTTCACCTCCAAGCATCCCTCTTTTATTTAGATGGACATCATGATAAATTACATCTTCAGAATTTGGTTTTACTTAGGTGTTTGATTATATTTAGATTTGTAATTGAATGCTTCTGTGTTGGGAAATTGCTCTAGATGTGCTTGCAAGAAATCACCAAATCTAACTCAGTGATTTCAGCAGATATGCAATGAACTCACACACCGAGCTGTTAACATGCAGCGTTTTGTATTTCACTATCTTAGAGCTCAAGTGTTGGTGTAAAAAAAAAAAAAAAAAAAAAATCAAGGAGGACATAAATTTGGATAGTCTCAGGGGGGAAGCAGTTGTATTCTAGTGGAGAAAAATGGTATACATGACTAGAGGGACAAATGGGATAGTAGTCAAATTACTAGCTTGATTTACTGCAAAAGTTAAGGTTGCAGAATTGCATGTTAAAATTTTTTAAATTTAAAATTGTTAAAAAATTTTCACCTTGTAACTGCACAATTTAGAATTTATATTCGTATAAGTTTCAAAAGAAATAACTATCATCATCAGAACTCTAAGAAGTTAACAATCACACTGTAATAGTACCTGGTTAAAGAAGTCACATCATGCATGACTTCTGGAATGCCAATAAGAATTCATTGTAAAAGATCAATTAGCAGGAAACAAAAAAGCATTTGGAAAAAAGAGTCCACTGGCCATGGAAAACTTCCTGTGCTTTCTACTTGGGGCAGGGGTTGTCTCCATGACTCCAAGGAAGTTCATTCAAGTTTCCCAGTTAGTTTATTCTTCACAAGTTAAAAAATCACTTTAATTTTAACTTTTTATTCTCCTAAATGATTTTTTTCCCATGCCTAAATTAACGGTACCTTCTCTACTGTGGAGTTAACACATAACCATTCAGTACATTCAAACTGATCTTAATAGTATGTCCAACAGACATGTTTTTATATTTTTTTCTTTTTCTTAATTTAATTTTATTTATTTTTTTAAACAGCAGGTTCTTATTAGTTATCCATTTTATACATATTAGTGTATATATGTCAATGCCAATCACCCAATTCATCACCCCCCACGACCACGACCTTCACCACTTTCCCCCCTTGGTGTCCATACGTTTGTTCTATACATCTGTGTCTCAATTTCTGCCCTGCAAACCGGTTCATCTGTACCACTTTTCTAGGTTCCACATATATGCGTTAATATACGATATTTATTTTTCTCTTTCTGACTTACTTCACTCTGTATGACAGTATCTAGATCCATCCACATCTCTACAAATGACCCAATTTCGTTCCTTTTTATGGCTGAGTAAAATTCCACTGTATATATGTACCACATCTTCTTTATATATTCATCTGTCAATGGGCATTTAGGTTGCTTCCATGACCTGGATATTGTAAGCAGTGCTGCAATGAATGTTGGGGTGCATGTGTCTTTTTGAATTATGGTTTTCTCTGGGTATATGCCCAGTAGTAGGATTGATGGGTCATATGGTAATTCTACTTTAAGTTTTTTAAGGAACCTCCATAGTGTTCTCTATAGTGGCTGTATCAATTAACATTCCCACCAAGAGTGCAAGAGGGTTCCCTTTTCTCCACGCGCTCTCCAGTATTTGTTGTTTGTAGATTTTTTGATGATGCCCATTCTAAATGGTGTGAGGTGACACCTCACTGTAGTTTTGATTTGTATCTCTCTAATAATTAATGATGTTGAGCAGCTTTGTGTGTGCTTCTTGGCCATCTGTATGTCTTCTTTGAAGAAATGTCTATTTAGGTCTCCTGCCCATTCTTGGATTGGGTTGTTTGTTTTTTTAATATTGAGCTTCATGAGCTGTTTATACATTTTGGAAATTAATACTTTGTCCATTGATTCATTTGCAAATATTTTCTCCCATTCTGAGGGCTGTCTTTCTGTCTTATTTAGAGTTTCCTTTGCTTTGCAAAAGCTTTAAAGTTTCCTTAGGTCCCATTTGTTTATTTTTGTTTTTATTTCCATTACCCTGGGAGGTGGAAAAAAGATCTTGCTGTGATTTATGTCAAAGAGTGTTCTTCCTATGTTTTCCTCTAAGAGTTTTATAGTGTCCAGTCTTACATTTAGGTCTTTAATTCATTTTGAGTTTATTTTTGTGTATGGTGTTAGGGAATTTTCTAATTTCATTCTTTTACATGTAACGGTCCAGTTTTCCCAGCACCACTTATTAAAGAGACTGTCTTTTCTCCATTGTACATCCTTGCCTCCTTTGTCATAGATTAGTTGACCATAGGTGCATGGGTTTATCTCTGGGCTTTCTATCCTGCTTCATTGATCTATATTTCTGTTTTTGTGCCAGTACCATATTGTCTTGATTACTGTAGCTGTATAGTATAGCCTGAAGTCAGAGAGTCTGATTCCTCCAGCTCCGTTTTTTTCCCTCAAGATCGCTTTGTCTATTCGGGGTCTTTTGTGTCTCCATAGAAATTTTAAGATTTTTTGTTCTACTTCTGTAAAAAATGCCATTGGTAATTTGACAGGGATTTCATTGAATCTGTAGATTGCTTTGGGTAGTATAGTCATTTTCACAATATTGATTCTTCCAATCCAGAAGGTGGTATATCTCTCCATCTGTTGGTATCATCCTTATTTCTTTCAGCAGTGTCTTATAGTTTTCTGCATACAGGTCTTTTGTCTCCCTAGGTAGGTTTATTCCTAGGTATTTTATTCTTTTTGTTGTAATGGTAAATGGCAGTGTTTCCTTAATTTCTCTTTCAGATTTTTCATAATTAGTGTATAGGAATGAAAGAGATTTTTGTGCATTAATTTTGTATCCTGCTACTTAACCAAATTCATTGATTAGCTCTAGTAGTTTTCCGGTGGCATCTTTAGGATTCTCTATGTATAGTATCATGTCAACTGCAAATAGTGACAGTTTTACTTCTTGTTTTCTGATTTGGATTCCTTTTATTTCTTTTTCTTCTCTGACTGCCATGGCTAGGACTTCCAATACTATGGTGAATAATAGTGGTGAGAGTGGACATCCTTGTCTTGTTCCTAATCTTAGAGGAAATGCTTTCAGTTTTTCACCATTGAGAATGATGTTTGCTGTGGGTTTGTTTTATATGGTCTTTATTATGTTGAAGTAGGTTCCCTCTATGCCCACTTTCTGGAGAGTTTTTATTATAAGTGGATGTTTAATTTTGTTGAAAGCTTTTTCTGCATCCATTGAGATGATCATATGGATTTTCTTCTTAAATTTGTTAATATGGTGTATCACATTGATTGATTTGCATATACTGAAGAATCCTTGCATCCCTGGGATAAATCCCACTTGATTATGGTGTAAGATCCTTTTAGTGTGTTGTTGAATTCTGTTTGCTAGTACTTTGTTAAGGATTTTTGCATGTATATTCATCAGTGATATTGGTCTCTTTCTTTTTTTGTAGGATCTTAGTCTGGTTTTGATATCAGGGTGATGGTGACCTCATAAAATGAGTTTGGGAGTGTTCCTTCCTCTGTAATTTTTTGGAAGAGTTTGAGAAGGATGGGTGTTAGCGCTTCCCTAAATGTTTGATAGAATTCACCTGTGAAGCCATCTGGTCCTGGACTTTTCTTTGTTGGAAGATTTTTAATCACAGTTACAATTTCATTACTTGTGATTGGTCTGTTCATATTTTCTATTTCTTCCTGGTTTAGTCTTGGAAGGTTATTCCTTTCTAAGAATTTGTCCATTTCTTCCAGGTTGTCCATTTTTTTGGCACAGAGTTGCTTGTAGTAGTCTCTTAGGATGCTTTGTATTTCTGTGGTGTCTTGTAAATTCTCCTTTTTCATTTCTAATTTTATTGATTTGAGTCCTCTCCCTCATTTTCTTGATGAGTGTGGCTAATAGTTTATCAATATTGTTTATCTTCTCAAAGAACCAGCTTTTAGTTTCATTGATCTTTTCTATTGTCTTCTTTGTTTCTACTTCATTTATTTCTGCTCTAATCTTTATGATTTCTTTCCTGCTACTAACTTTGGGTTTTGTTTGTTTTTCTTTCTCTACTTCCTTTAGGTATAAGGTTAGGTTGTTTATTTGAGATGTTTGTTTTTTCTTGAGGTAGGATCGTATTGCTATAAACTTCCCTCTTAGAACTGCTTTTGCTCCATCCCATAGGTTTTGGATCATCGTGTTTTCATTGTCATTTGTCTCTCAGTATTTTTTTTATTTCCTCTTTGATTTCTTCAGTGATCTCTTGGTTATTTAGTAATGTATTTTTTAGCCTCCATGTATTTGTGTTTTTTTCCTTTTTTCCCCCTATAATTGATTTCTAATCTCATAGTGTTGTGGTCAGAAAATATGCTTGATATGATTTCAATTTTCTTAAATTTACTGAGGCTTGATTTGTGACAAGATGTGATCTATCCTGCAGAATGTCCTGTGCACACCTGAGAAGAAAGTGTAATCTGCTCTTTTGGGGTGGAATGTCCTATGCTTCCCAAGTCCAGGAAGCAATCTCTTTGCTTCCTTGACTTGGATGGCTATTTCCTCTCCCATGTTAGGGAAGTTTTCGACTATAATCTCTTCAAATATTTTCTCGGGTCCTTTCTCTCTCTCTTCTCCTTCTAGGACCCCTATAATGCGAATGTTGTTGTGTTTAATGTTGTCCCAGAGGTCTCTTAGGCTGTCTTCATTTGTTTTCATTATTTTTTTCTTTATTCTGTTCCTCAGAAGTGAATTCCACCATTCTGTCTTCCAGGTCACTTATCCGTTCTTCTGCCTCAGTTATTCTGTTATTGATTCCTTCTAGTGTAGTTTTCATTCCAGTTATTATATTGCTCATCTCTGTTTATTTGTTCTTCAATTCTCCTAGGTCTTTGTTAAACATTTCTTGCATCTCCTTGGTCTTTGCCTCCATTAATTTCCCGAGGTCCTGGATCATTGTCACTATCATTATTCTGAATTCTTTTTCTGGAAGGTTGCCTATCTCCACTTCATCTAGTTTTTTTTCTGGGGTTTTATCTTGTCCTTCATCTGATACATAGCCCTCTGTCTTTTTATCCTGTCTATCTTTCTGTGAATGTGGTTTTTGTTCCATAGTCTGCAGGATTGTAGTTCTTCTTGCTTCTGCTGTCTGCCCTCTGGTGGGTGAGGCTATCTAAGAGTCCTGTGCAAGTTTCCTGATGGGAGGGACTGGTGGTGGGTAGAGCTGGCTGTTGCTGTGGTGGGCAGAGCTCAGTAAAACTTTAATCCGCTTGTGTGCTGATGGGTGGGGCTGGGTTCCCTCCTTGTTGGTTGTTTGGCCTGAGGTGATGCAACACTGGGGTCTACCTGCATTCTTTGGTGGGGCTAATGGCAGACTCTGGGAGGGCTCATGCTAAGGAGTACTTCCCAGAACTTCTGCTGTCAGTGTCCTTGTCCTGAAGGTGAGACACAGCCACCCCCACCTCTGCAGGAGACCCTCCAACACCAGCAGGTAGGTCTGTTTCAGTCTCCTATGGGGGTCACTGCTCCTTCCTCTGTGTCCCGATGTGCACACTTCTTTGTGTGTGCCCTCCAGGAGTGGGGTCTCTGTTTCCCCCAGTCCTGTCAAAGTCCTGCAATCAAATCCCACTAGCCTTCAAAGTCTGATTCTCTAGGAATTCCTCCTCCCATTGCCAGACCTCCAGGTTGGGAAGCCTGACGTTGGGCTCAAAACCTTCACTCCAGTGGGTGGGCTTCTATGGTATAAGTATTCTCCAGTTTGTGAGTCACCCACCCAGCAGTTATGGGATTTGATTTTATTGTGATTGCGCCACTCCTACAGTCTCAGTGTTGCTTCTCCTTTGTCTTTGGATGTGGGTTATCTTTTTTGGTGAGTTCCAGTGTCTTCCTTTTGATGACTGTTCAGCAGTTAGTTGTGATTCAGGTGCTCTCACAAGAGGGAGTCTGTTTTTATATTTTAAATATAAACTAGTTAACAAATTCCATAAACAAGTAAGACTGGTTTCTTAAGACTGATTACTCATATTTTAAAGTAATTCATTATAAACATGGTTTAATACATATTGTAATCACTTCTCTTATGCTATATAGAAGTTCTCACTTATATCAGGTATTTCTATATATACATAAAATGAGGAAAATGGACCTAGAGACTGTCATACAGAGTCAAGTAAGTCAGAAAGAGAAAAACAAATACCGTATGCTAACACATATGTATGGAATCTAAGGAAAAAAATGATTCTGAAGAACATAAGGGCAGTACAGGAATAAAGGCGCAGATGTAGAGAATGGACTTGAGGACACAGGGAGGGGGAAGGGTAAGCTGGGACTAAGTGAGAGAGTAGCATTGACATATATACACTACCAAACATAAAACAGATAGCTCGTGGGAAGCAGCTGCATAGCACAGGGAGATCAGCTCGCTGTTTTATAACCACCTAGAAGGGTGGGATAGGGAGGGTGGGAGGGAGGTGAAAGAGGGACGGATATGGGGATATATGTGTACATATAGCTGATTCACTTTGTTATACAGCAGAAGGTAACACAACATTGTAAAGCAATTATAATACTCCAATAAAGATTTTTTTAAAAATGAGGAAAAAACTATGTATGGATTTTTTTTTTGTATATCCTTTGCAGAGTCTTCCCAAATATTGTATTGCGTGTCACAGAAACTTCCCCACAGATTTGGGTTTTAGTTGCAGGTAGTGATTGTTATATTTTCTCAGTTCAATTTATTTTTAACTTCCTATTCAGCTACTCAGAGAATGAAATTTTAGATCAGTCCACAAGAAATGCAAACTCAATATCACTCTGAATTTTGTTAAGACATTATATCACACCCAATAATTGAGAAATTCTGATACATCTCCACTGCCCTAAATTTTATGACATGATCCTTTTTTGAGAGGAAAACTATTACTTAAGAAATGAGGTAGGGATTTGCTACAGTGGGGCATTGGTAGAGAATTATTTTCCAAGTAAAATATGTTAAAAAATTATTTAGAACTTTTATATGGTCTGTCTTTATTTGCAAAGCTTATGTACTTCTCAGATGATATCTGGACATTTCTTGGGTACACTTTAGGAAAGATAATTCTAAGACACCAAATAATTAGATCATAAATGAAATTTCCAACAATATTACAATATTAAGAATCAGATATCACTGCAGAAAAAAACATAAGAGAAAATTTGAAAAAAATAAAGTTTTATTCTTTTGCCTTCCAACCTCACTGCCCTCATATATTACTGAGAAGTAGATTTTCTTCTTTATACTAAAATTGAACCAGTACAGAAACATTTCAAATATGTAAGCTCATTCATGAATTGACCAAAAAGTGTTTAATAAACAATTTATCTGCAAAGAACTACTACTTATCATGAAACAATTTGCAGTTCCCTGGAGTGGCTATGAATGACAAACACTAAACTGCTTAAGTGTATGGTGACAACAATAAGCTGGTTTAGCTGTGACTGAAATTGTGATTGCATTGGAGTCACTAGATCAGGGAAGTGATGTCTCTCTAAAATGATTGTCATTCTACATTTCAAACTGACAACCAAGATATATGGGGCTTGATGAGCCAACGGGTACCTAAGTGTCACTTATTTCAATTCAGATGGAACACAGGAAGGCAGGGAAGCCACCTGTCACATCACAACATATCTGAACAAACTGGCAAAGGAAGACAGTCTCAGGCCCAAAGTATAAAAGAAAAAGAACATATATAATGATGATTCAAAGTACTTCATTCCAAGATCTGGCTGTTTGCTTTTTGCCAAACACCTGAAAGAGTTATATATATGATTTTTAAAAAGTGAAACTATGGCAGACTGTACAAGATTAACTTTATAAGCATGACAGAACTTTAAATCTTAGCTAACCATTTTGTACTAAGGCTAATCATCTTGTTGTAAGACAATGTTTCCAGTGCACAACACCATCTGAAAGTATACAGAGAGGTACATAAATATTTTTAAGAATGAAAATCTTAGAAAATAATTCACTATTCCAATTAAAATTATAGAAAATCAAGAGATTACTCAGAAGCACACACTGTAAAACGTTTCCTTTTTGAAAATACTCCTCAAGCGTTATGAAGATTTTCAATATTTTCTAGTTTTATTGAGTATAATTGACATATATTGTACTCATTTAAGGTGTACAGCATAATAACTTAATATATGTATATATTGTGAAATGATTACTACAAGTTTACTTAACATCATCACTTCACATAATTACAATTTTTTTCCTTGTGGTGAGAACTCTTTTTAAGATTTCTCTTAGCAACTTTTAAATATACAATAAAGTATTATTAAGTATAGTCACCATGCTGTGCATGACATGCACAGGACTTATTTACCTTATAAGTGGAAGTTTGTACCTTTTGACCACCTTCACCCATTCCCCTGCTCCTTAACCCCCATTTCTGGAAATGATCAGTCTTTTCTCTCTTTCTAAGAATTTGGATTCTTTCGTTTTGTTTTATTTAGATTCCACATACAGTAATAAGTCTGACCTTTCATTTAGCATAATGCCCTCAAGGTCCATTGGTGGGTCACAAATGGCAGGATTTCCTTTTTTTTTTTTTTTTTGCGTTATGCGGGCCTTTCACTGTTGTGGCCTCTCCCATTGCGGAGCACAGGCTCCGGATGCGCAGGCTCAGAGGCCATGGCTTATGGGCCCAGCCACTCCACAGCATGTGGGATCTTCCCAGACCGGGGCACGAACCCGCGTCCCCTGCATCGGCAGGCGGACTCTCAACCACTGCACCACCAGGAAAGCCCAGGATTTCCTTTTTTTATGACTGAAAATTTTCATTTTATGTTTATATATATATTCTTAATGATCAGTGATGTTAAATACCTATTCATGTACCTGTTGGTCATTTGTATATCTTCTTTGGAAAAATGTCTATTCAGCTCTTCTGCACATTTTTTAATCAAATTGTTTGGTCTTTTGCTATAGAGTTGTATGAGTTCTCTATGTATTTGGACATTAACATCAGATACATAACTTGCAAATGTTTTCTCTCATAAGTGTTTTATTGATTTTATGAATGCTCATAGGTCTTTTGCAATACATAGTAAATGGGCTAGAGTATCCTTTTAAAAGAATACTCCTTACCATTTCCCATGATTGTATTGCAAAGTGTGGTACTTTAGATAGAGCAAAAACAACATATTAGTGAATGGTGATTGTGACATGGCCAAAAAAAACACATCGAGGTGCTATTTTGTGAAAGGAAAAATATAAAGTTTTCATGTAGAATGTAATTAATACTTTAATTAGAAGATTGTATTCAAATATTGTCTTAGAAACTGAAAGTCGTGTATTGATATAATAACAATTCCCTCACCTAAAAAAGTAAGTTATTTGGGATCATTGCTAATATTTACCCTTAAATGCCATTATTATTCTTCAGGACTCCAATTATTCACTGTCCTATTAGTAATCAAAGAGATTTTTGGTGTTTGAACAGAAAATAGATTAAAATGTGATTAAGAATTTTGTAGGAATATTAGTCATAATTAATAATTATACCCAAGGAGATTGAGTTTGAGTCTTAAAATGACTATGTACGTCCCTTTTTTATAATATTGGGCAGACTATGCAATCAATCATACGATAAATAAGACATTCAATAGATTTATAAAAAGTACAAATAGCATTTTACCAAAATCAATACCCATACATGATTTTTAAAAACTCTAAAAAATCTAAGAATATAATAGAATTTCCTCCATCAAAGCTCGTTAAGAAAAATCTATAGCTGACGTTATTCTTAGTGGTGAAATATTGAGCATTTTGCCTCTTAGATCACAAAAAGGCAAGAATGCTCACTTTTAGTACTTCTCAACATTTTATTAGAATTCCAATTCATTTAATAAAGCAAGAAAAATAAATTTTAAAAAATATCAGAAAGGACAAAGTATGACTGGTTTTACTGGAAGACAACATTACTGTCTACCTTCAAAATTCTATGAAATATGCAAATTTTTTAAAAATATAAATTTAGCAATGTTCAGGACATAAGATCAGTAAAAAGTCAATTGTATTTTAAAAACTAGCAAAACATTTTTTTAAATGCTTAAAAGACTCCTTTACACTGTCATCAAAAAATTATTAAGAATAAATCTAATGAACGATTACAAAACTTTCTGAAAACAAAAAAATCTTGCTTAGCGAGGCTAATGGCTTTTAAGTAGAAGTATGTAGCACTCAGTATTATGTCAACAGTCCACAAGCAGTGTTATAGATTTACCTCAGTTTTAATAAAAATTCCAGCAGGATTTTTGGGGGATTGAAATTAACAAACTGATTCTAAAATTTATATGAAGTATAAAGGTAATTGAATAAACAAAGAGAGTTTGAAATTGAAGAGAAAGTTATGCTCTCAGGGCAGCAAATCATTTTCTTTTATACAACAAAAAAAATTATATATAAAAGAAGAAATTGATAAATTATTTCAACAAAATTACAGTTTTGCTCCTCAGAAATATCATTAAGTGAATAAATAGGTAATTCATATTGGAAGAAAATGTTATCAGTAATGTATTTGATAAAGAATGTATATCCAGAATATATAAATTGTTTCTATAATTCAATAGTAAAAAAGACAAAGAAGCCATTAAAATAATGGGCAAAAGAGTTGAATAAGCACTACACATAAAATAT
This sequence comes from Mesoplodon densirostris, assembly GCF_025265405.1. Lineage (NCBI taxonomy): Eukaryota > Metazoa > Chordata > Mammalia > Artiodactyla > Ziphiidae > Mesoplodon > Mesoplodon densirostris. The sequence goes on from NC_082663.1 coordinate 88,328,422, forward strand.
GTTCAAAATCGCTCACCAGACTAATGAAAATTAATCCTATAATATATATCACTTCTTACCCACTAGAATGTCTAAAATCATAAAAATTGACAACACCAAATATCAATGAGGACATGGAGTAGTTAGAACTTCAGTTCATTGTTGATGAGAATGTAAAACAATACAACCACCATGGGAGAATTGTTTGGTGTTTCCTTATGAAGTTAAACATATACCTCCTCTGTGACCCAGCAATTTTACTCATGGTTATTTACCCATGAGAAATGAAAACATGTACACAAAAGGACTTTTAAAAAATATTTATAAAAGTTGTATTTATAATAGTCAGAAACTTTAAAGAACCACAATGTCTTTCAATAGGAAAATGGATTAACTAGTGTACTCACACAATGGAATGCTATTCAGCAAAAAAAGGAATGAACTAATGATATACACAACAACATGGATGAGTCTCTAAAACAGTTTATACAGTTAAAAAAAAGGAAATGCTCTATGATTCCATTTATACTAATTTTGAAGCCAGATAAACTAATCTACGGTATTCAAAATCAAAACAGTGGCTGCCTAATAGGTAAGGGTTGACAGAAATTAGGTCTGAGGGAACTTCTGTGGTAGTGGTAATATTTGCTATCTTGATTGAGTGTTGGTTATACAGACATATTAACTTGTCAAAATTCATTACATGTGCATTTAAGATGGATGAATTTTAACATTTTATAATTTTTACCTCAGTAAAAATATAAAAGCCCTGGCAATACAGCTTTGACCTTAAAAGAACTAGAAAGCATGAACATACACTGGTTAAATTCAACATCCACAAACTTTATAGTAATGTCTGCAAGACTTTAAAATAATTGTGTAACCCATTTATTTTCCTTGGAATATTCCCGACTCTCATCAAATATCAAATTTTATAACTGAAAGAATAGCAAAAGGACTTAAGACAGCTTCAATCATCAAAAATGAAGAGAAGGCCAATGGGTAATATTATTGCTGTTGTTCTTTCTTGGTTCAGTTACAAGAAAGGTGACAAGAACCCATTTTTTCTCAAATCATATAAGGAAAATTTAAACTACAGATAGAAGATTTATGTGAGATCAGAAGAAGAATTTTTTGGTACTATATTGGGTGAAACTTAAGCAAATTTCCAAAATAATTTGGAGATTCTCTGTTTCTGGAGATCCTAACAAAGAAAAAACTGTTACATATATTTAAGATGCCATTCTAATATAGATTCTGCAATTTCTTGATATCCCTGCCAGTTCTGTGAACGTGGTTACCCAGGGATAAATAAATATAGAAACAGAAAACATTAAAGCATTTTGTGACTCCACAGCTTCTAAAAATAATTCTTGCAGTAGAAATAAGACAACTGAATTTTATGCCTGTGAAAGGTAGGTTGTGTGTTCGTTAAGTCTGAAGTGACATAGTATAAATGAATTGCTCCATTTTTAGAAATACATCAACTAAAACACTCCTAGGGGTTACAGTATAGAAAGGCATCTTCTTCCTAAATGTCAAAATATATAAATATTCACAGCACCAACATTGTGACCTACACTTTAACACACAGCCTACTTTATACAATTGGAGGGAGAAACTTGTAAGAACAGTTGTTCATGTAACCAAAATATTCACATAGTAATAGGGAAAAAAGTCCTGAAGATAAAATGGACAGCAGCATAGGTATTTCTAGGGAAGGTCTATTGTTTTCTAAATGATTTGTGTGCTCAAATGTCATGAAATTTGTCTGTTTGACATCTCAAAACATTACATTGTCTCATAAAATGAAGAAATCCACATAGGATCCACAAAGTTATGCTTTATCATTCAGTAGAAAGAGTAAAAACAAACAAATAACAAAAAAACTGAAGAACTACACAACATCTATTATCTTAGAAAATGATATTGTACTAAAACAAGACGTTTTTTGACTAAAATAAAAACAAAAATGTTCTATGACTAAAAGAATGAATGACCTTTGGTAGAAATAAATTTTCTGAAAACTGAAAGACAGGCAGTGCTGGTACAATACTATTGTTGCCATTAACCTACATTGTTTCTAGTATATCTAGGCATTCACAACATTGCAAAAAGAAATATGAGAGTGTGGGTGTGTGCATGTATGCATACACACTTCACAAATGCCCTCTCTGAGCATACAAACTTTAGCTCATTACTGAAAATATGCATACACTTATTTGAAATAATAAACTAGTCTATATATTGACAATAAAAGTTATGACACCATATCTGAGATTACATATATCCATTGTTAGGAAGGTGAGGGATAAATGCAAAACTTGAAAAGAAGAAATTTGAGGGAGAACACCAAGAAAACTTCCCTGTAGAAATATTTTAGTCTGTTTAAAAAAAATAGGTCTGAGTTTCATGTTCACCTATTAAATTTCAAAATAACTTAATTACTGGTATATTAAATATATGTTTCCTCATTATGTATTATAATTTTATTATCTTTAAATTTAATTTATTAAAACTTAAACTTTAGGAAGGATATCCCCCACATTAACTGGAGTCCCATGTGTTCTAGATTATGTGAGGTGATTTTCAAAATTGGATACTATTGCATTTTTAGCTAGGACCTTACCAATAAAATAAACATTAAGAGGTTCCTGCTAAAATCATAAAATCAAAAAAGTTGACTGTATGCACAGATATATATATATATATATGAGCTCATTTAGTCCAATCTTTACCTGATCCAAACATTCTCTCTCAAGAGTTCGTGTTGAACAGCCTCCCATTACACATATCCAATGAGTAAATATTAAATGTAAGTTTTCCTACTTGATCCATTTTCATTGAGAAACTTAAGAAATATGTGCCCTACTACCAAAATAAGTACCTGCCAAAGAGGCAGCATTACAGTTGAGTTTCAGTCAATCTTACATTTTTACTGAGGTTAAAAATACCATTATTCAGGAAAGAAGCATTAAATTAGTATATTGGTACATTATCAAATACGTGCTTTAAGTTTTGTTTGGTTTTTCACTTCTAATTAGGTAATTTTAAAATTTATAAACTTTAAGCTTTATGCAGCAAAATCCATAGCGACTATAAACTTAAAAACTGAAGAATTTTTGTTAATATTTGTATATTATATCTCATAAACATTATTTAATTAAAAATCAAAATTATTTCCCCCTGTGGATCAATAATGTATGTGTGGTCTTAATAAATCACTTATTTTCACTCTAGAAAAGATGGGTATCTGTTATGAAACTATCATTATAGTCCATTGACTTGGACAATTATACACATGTAGTCACCAGTCTGAGCCCATCTGCATCACCTCATGGAACTTAGGGGTAAGTACAACTGGCCAAAAATGCACTAATTCTCACAATGCTTGCTGTGATGTGAGAAATAAAGTCCTTTCTGTCTACCAGTTTCAGTCAGCATCCATGAAACCGTGGCAGGCTCACTTGCTAGCTTGCAAGTAGGATATGATCTCAGACCTTTCATAGTTCTTGACAGTTTGGCAATAAGAATGTGATGTTGACAGAAATGGCTTTCTGAAAGAGGAAGTCCTTTCTGAGGACTCTTGGGCTGGGATAGGAAATACAAGATGACTCCCTGGGATCTGGTAGTGCCTGTTCTTGCCCTAGTAGTGGGAAACTAGGAGTAAGTATATCCCAATGACTTACCCATTAATTAACAGGAGAAGAATTAATATTTAGAGACTGAGCAGTGAAAGACAGCATCAAAAAAATTGTCCAAATGGTGCCTGTTTTTTGTTCACTCTCCTCTGAAGGGAGAGGGAGTAATGAGAAGAGGATATTAATGTGACAATGGGGAAGCAAGCTCCATGATCCTTCCTAAAAGGCCATGGCTCCATGACAATGAAACCAAGGTGTCCCAAAGCCAAAACAAATATTGTCCGTGATGAGGAACTTGCAATTCAAGAGCTTTGAGTAGAAAGAAAACATTAGAACATTTTTTGTTTTTGAGCCAAAAACGATGTGGCTTGAAAATGAAAGTAAATGCAAAGCCTTGCTTAATAAGTCACAGTCACTGTCTCCTTCTGTACCCTTTGTTCCCGTCTTCCCCCTCTAACCTAACCCTAGTTGAAGACTAAACTGGCAAGTTAAGCAATCTCTTTGGGGTCACAAACTGTAGAAACAAATCATGGCTTCTTATTGAACCATCTGGGTCACTATAGTGGGTTGAATAATGGCTCTATAAAGATATTCCAAATACTAACCCCTGGCATCTATGAATGTTATTTTATTTAGAATAGTTGTGTTGCAGATGTAATTAAGTTAAGGTTCTAGAGCCGAGATCATCCTGGATTTAGGGTAGACCCTAAATTTAATAATTTGTTTCCTCATAAGAAAAAGGAGTGAGAGATTTGAGACACACCAAAACATAAGAGACCCGAAGAGTAAGGTCATGTGAAGACTCAGGCAGAGATTGAAGTAATACATTTACAAGCCCCAAAACACCAAGAATTGCCTGCAGCCACCAGAAGCTAGTATTGGAGTATGGAACGGTTTCCCTCTCTGAACCTTCAGAAAGAGCCAGTCCTGTTGACATCTTGACTTTGGACTTCTGGACTCTAGATCTGTGGGAGCATACATTTCTGTTGTTTTAAACCATCAAGTTGTGGTAATTTGTTATAACAGTCCTAGAAAACTAAACATTCACTATTTGTTGCCCACAATAAAGGCCTGCTCTCTGATGAGAATGACTGAAACCAAACTGTTGATTGAAACTGTACTAACAAGATTTTGCTAACTATTGTTGCCTGTCTGGATCTATCATCATTCCAGGTGTAGCAATATATCTATCATCATAGACTGGAACCCTATGTTACAACTTTTCAGGTTACAGTGTTAATTTTCCAACTCAATCAGCTGATGCTATCCACACCACTAGCACCCTTAAAATTAATTTGCATAATGTTTTTGACTTTCCGGATTATTTGCAGTCTGAAAATGGTATGAGTTTTATTACAAAAACCACTCAGCAAAGGGTTGATGGTCCTTAAATGGACCTTTTACAATACCTAAGATATATAGGCATTTGGTATTGTTAAGTATTGGAATTATCTCCTCAAATATTGCTCAGAAAGTTTTCTGACTCTGCATCCATCATCTCTCCCCGGTTTAAACACCTTAGTAATCCTCTTTGGTCATACAAACGTTGTTGTCCTCAGAAAGGACTCAAATCTTCTCATTTGTGGCAACCATCAGAGGGCAATGAAAGAGGTAATGAGTTGAGTACATTTCTTGGCAAGTCCCGCACAGAGACTCATACAAAGGACATGATAGGTCTCTTGCTCCTGACTCTTCTAGATGAAAGCTTTGGGTACAAGGAGGATATGATTAGAATAAAACTTACAGTATAGTTCCTGAAGGCAAAACAATTTTGCAGAGCAGGGGAAACAATCACCCCACTACTTTTACAGGGAACACATTAGACCCTTGAAAGTATGGGGGAATACAGAATAACATGATCTTTTTATTTTCATATCCATCCCTGGAGTCCTCCTCTTGAATAAAAATACACTCTGGATTTTCTTCTCTCACCCTCATTCCTGCAGTCCCCTGTGTTAGGCAGAATCTAAATTGGCTTATTGCATCTCTGATCCTTCCCCATTGATGTTAGTGAATTTCTTCCTCCTTGAATGTAATAGGTTCTGAGGCTAGCTTCTAAACAATAATATATGGCAAAATACGGGATGTCTCTCCTTTGATTAAGTTATGTTATATGGCAATGGTGATGGGCTAGCACTCCTGTGATTACATTACTTGATATATTAAGACTGGTTTGCTATCATGGTGAGAGAAAATCACTTTGTTGGTTTAACGAAGTAAGCTATTATGTGAGAGGGCCCATGCACAGAGTCATATGGCAAGGAACTGTCCCTAGCCAATAGTCATCAAAAAATGAGGACCTCAGTTGTACAGCCACAAATAAATGAACTCTGCTAACAACGGAAAAAGGCTGAAAGTGGACATTTTCCCAGTTAGGCCTCTGATGTGACCACAGACCCAAACAGACTTGCAGCCTATCAAGAGCCTGAGTCAGAGAACCCAGATAATCTGTGCCCAGACTTCTCACATAATATGAAATAATAAGCATGTATGTGTTAAGATGCTAAGTTTGTAATCGATTTGCTAGGCTAAAATAGAAAAGTAGTATACCATGGCTAAGCATCCCATTGGATGTCACCCTAGACCATGGAAAATACCACCTGGATGCTGGGACAAAGAACAGATTGGGATGACTTCCCTTAGGTATTTCCTTAAGAACAAAGGGTAGACTCAATTAGTCATACTGAACTGGGCATTCAAAGACTTACTAGCAGAAAGGAAGATGCACCATGAACAGTGTAGGTATTGGAGGCACCATCCTGCGACCTCTGCGCAATGTAGGTCCCATTTGGGAGACTCCAACAATTCTAAATAACCATTACTTTCCAGGGACACAATGTACATCTCTAGGACTGTATTTCTTGTGTGGAAGCCAGGCATTAACTTGCACCCCTCCCTGAAACAGTGATGTGCCCCTTCATGGTAGTCATAACAGACCTGCAATTGCTTAAGGAAACACCACGTGTAGAACACATGGCCCTCAGACAACTGAGGTGATCCCTCCTAAATTAGGTAACTCTTGGTCATTTAGGGGAATTCCTTTCGGAGGGGACTGACTTGTTATCTGTATATACAGTGCAGGCAGTTGTCTCTACAGTGTAAGTTGTACAATTAGAAAAGGTATCATGAAATGTGCGCATTATTTTAGCTAAACAGATCAATGGTGTCACCTCAGCCCTGAGAGGTATTCAACTCAGATGCAGCTCACTAACCAAGGGTAGTTGTGGATGATAGAAATGCTTTAGGTGCCCTCTTTGGGGACAAAATGAAGTCTGTGCAATTACTAATATCTCATGCTGTAGCTGGATGAATGCCTTAGCTAAGAGAATAGGTCAATACAGAAATGCCAGTTAGTTGGAGGAAGCCACAATCTATTTTAAGTTAGACCCTGATGGTTTACAGAATATTTCAATATGGGACACTTGTAGGCACGGTTGAGACAATGCATGTTGGTACCCCGCTGCAGATTGAAGTCTTACCACTGAACGAGACAACTGAATGGATTTTGTCCCAGTTTCTATCCATCAGGTTAATTAGAGTGCCTGACAAGGTGTTATAGTCATGGAAAAAAATTTAGTCCCAGGATAATGTAGAAACAAGGTGTGGTTATCGTTGGGAGATCATTCTCAACAGATCTTTCACATTTCTGCACATCCAGCAAACAAACTTGGAAAAGTGTGTCTCCTTTCAGAGCAAACAGGCATGCTTGTTGCTTATTATAAAGTATTTGGATTTCCTAAGCTCAGGGCTTCTGTCCTATAATGCAACCTGAGTGTAGGCATGTATCAGGACCCCTCTGTATTGCCTCATAGGACTTGAGGTGCAAGGGAAACCAGTAAAAATGTGATGTTCACACTGCAGTGATGTTAAGTCTTTTACTCTTATCTAGGAGTCTTGTGCCTTCTGTGGAGCATTCTTTAAAAAAAAAAATGTGGCAGACTAATCGGTTAGTTTGCAAATAGGCTAAAACCTTAAATTTTCTATTGTTCTTAACAGATTTTCAAATACTTCATTTGTCACAGAATTTAAGACTGCTAATATTCAAAGAAAAATTTTTATATCCGATTTTAAAAATCAGTTACCTTTAGTAAAGAAATAGGAAAATTTACATTGTTTGCATTTGTATTATATCAAAAGTAAAATCACATTCTTCTAGCTGGCATAATTACACTTGTTTGAGATTTTTACCTCAATGATATAATTTATTCACCTATAAGTTCTCCAACAACTAACAATTATCCACTCATTGCTCCATTTTTTCATTTAAAAAGAATTTCAAAATATCTTCTCAACAGAAAAATAATAGTTTATAGTGTACAAATTAAAGACTAAAATATTTCTTCAGAAGGAGATTAAAGATTACCAATTTTGAGAATAGATGTAGACATATACCTATAGTTTTTAGGAAATCAAAAATTGATATCATTTTACATTTACATTTTTCCTGCAATATGACCTGTCAGTACATTCACATCTATATCATTCATTTTATCACATACATAATGTCCTGGTTTATACATATATTTAAATCTATTAAACCATTCTCTTATGTTGAATAATATGGTCAATGGTCTCCAAGTACTTATTATTTTTTTTGCTAATATATGAAAAATACTGAAATGAAGATCCTCATTTTTACATTCTCTAGGATAAATTCCTGAAATTGAAATTGCAAGATCAACATATACTTTAATTGATTTTGCTCTAATGGTATTTTTATTTATGTAAATCTACTTTGTATCTAAATATTTTCCTTTCTTGATTAAAAAAAATCAATAACTATAACTAATGCATGTCTCTGTCATGAAGAAATAAACTGAGCCATGGAACTGCACAACTTGTAAAAATGCACCAAAAAATTGAACTCAAGTATTACAGCTTATCTTTAGAATTAGAAACAATGAATTAATTTTAATGATGTGAATATAATAAGATATGCCATAATCATGGAGGAGTGACATAACCTTATGAAGATATGAATTCTTCCTTAAATTTATCTAGAAATCCAATGCAATCTCAAAGTAAATTATCAACCAAATCAAGGCAAAATTGGCTATTTCACAATATTTCACTTTATAAAGCACATCAAATAGTTAATGAGATAATATGGAAACACATAAAGAATTATTGTTGTCCTAATAAGCTTATAATAAAACAGTAGAAACATAACCTATGATTTACAATTGCAGCTGACATGGTTCTGTTTCTACTTTGTCTCCTAAACCTAGAAGGTAAAGGAACCATTTCTTACTAAAGACCTACTGTAAGCCAAACAATTTGTTGGGAGCTTTATAAATATTGTCTTGAGCCATCAATAGATCAAATGAACCTCCAGAGCTAACCCCTCATCTAAGGTTTTAGTTATTTTCCATTGCTACCCTTCAAAGAGTCAAAATGAACAGAGAATTACTATTGGTTCTATAAAATATCTTTTTTTTTAAACTGAAATCCTGATCTTGCACAAATTCCTATTCTTGTAACAAATGTGGCCTCAATTTGATTCACTACTTATATTTGGGAAAACTAATTTAATTATTTGGCAACTGTGGTTATTCCATTTAACCAATTCCTACCATTTTTAAAAATCTTCCGAAACATGTAGTTATTTTCAGACCAGATTTGCATTGCAAGTATCATTTTATGTAGATATTTTCTAGACCAATTTATAAATTTAATATACTCTCAAGTAAGGTAATATTTGTTTAATGTGTTAAGAATGTTAAAATACTTCCAGGATAGATCATATCTTGGGTCAAAAATCAAGCCTTGGTAAATTTAAGAAAATTGCAATAGTATCAAGCACCTTTTCTGACCACAATACTATGAGACTAGATATCAGTTACAGGAAAAAATCAGTAAAAAATACAAACACATGGAGGCTAAACAATACACTATTAAATAATGAAGAGATCACTGCAGAAATCAAAAAGGAAATAAAAAAATACCTAGAAACAAATGACAATGAAAACACGACAACCTAAAACTTACGGGATGCAGAAAAGCAGTTCTAAGAGGGAAGTTTACAGCAATAAAATCCTACCTCAAGACACAAGAAACATCTCAAAAAAACAACCTAACCTTACACCTAAAGCAGTTAGAGAAAGAAGAACAAAGAAACCTCAAAGTTAGCAGAAGGGAAGAAATCATAAAGATCAGATCAGAAATAAATGAAAAAGAAATGAAGGAAACAATAGTAAAGATCAATAAAACAAAAAGCTGGTTTTTGGAGAAGATAAACAAAATTCATAAACCATTAGCCACACTCATCAAGAAAAAAAGGGAAAAGACTCAAATCAAGAATTACAAATGAAAAAGGAGAGGTAACAACTGACACTGCAGGAATACAAAGGATCATGAGTGATTACTAAAAGCAACTACATGCCAATAAAATGGACAACCTGGAAGAAATGGACAAATTTTAGAAAAGTACAACCTTCTGAGACTGAACCAGGAAGAAATAGAAAATATAAACAGACCAATCACAAGCACTGAAATTGAGACTGTGATTAAAAACCTTCCAACAAAAAAAGCCCAGGACCAGATGCTTCACAGGTGAATTCTATAAAACATTTAGAGAAGAGCTAACACCCATCCTTCTCAAAGTCTTCCAAAATATAGCAGGGGAAGAACAGTCCCAAACTCATTCTATGAGGCCACCATCACCCTGATACCAAAACCAGACAAAGATGTCACACAAAAAAGAAAACTACAGGTCAATATCACTGATGAACATAGAGGCAAAAATCGTCAACAAAATACTAGCAAACAGAATCCTATAGCATTAAAAAAATCATACACCACGATCAAGTGGGGTTTATCACAGGAATGCAAGGATTCTTCAATATACACAAATCAATCAATGTGATAAACCATATTAACAAACTGAAGGAGAAAAACCACATGATCATCTCAATAGATGCAGAAAAAGCTTTCGACAAAATTCCACACCAATTTATGATTAAAAACCCTCCAGAAAGTAGGCATAGAGGCAACTTACCTCAACATAATAAAGGTCATATATGACAAAACCACAGCCAACATCGTTCTCAATGGTGAAAAACTGAAACCATTTCCTCTAAGATCAGGAACAAGACAAGGTTGTCCCCTCTCACCACTATTATTCAACCCAGTTTTGGAAGTTTTAGCTACAGCAGAGAAGAAAAAGAAATAAAAGGAATCCAAATCGGAAAAGAAGAAGTAAAGCTGTCACTGTTTGTAGATCCTATACAAAGAGAATCCTAAAGATGCTACCAGAAAACTATGAGAGCTAATCAATGAATTTGGTAAGTACCAGGATACAAAATTAATGTACAGAAATCATTTGCATTCCTAGACATTAATGATGAACAATCTGAAAGAGAAATTAAGAAAACACTCCCATTTACCATTGTGAAAAAAGAATAAAAAATCTAGCAATAAACCTACCTAAGGAGACAAAAGACCTGAATGCAGAAAACTATAAGACACTGATGAAAGAAATTAAAGATGATACAAACAGATGGAGAGGTATACCATGTTCTTGGATTGGAAGAATGAACACTGTGAAAATGACTATACTACACAAAGCAATCTACAGATTCAAGGCAATCCCTATCAAACTACCAATGACATTTTTCACAGAACTAGAACAAAAAATTTCACAATTTGTATGGAAACACAAAAGACCCTGAGTAGCCAAAGCAATCTTGAGAAAGAAAAACTGAGCTGGAGGAATCAGGCTCCCAGACTTCAGACTATACTATAAAGCTACAGTCATCAAGACAGTATGGTGCAGGCACAAAAACAGAAATATAGATCAATGGAACAGGATAGAAAGGCCAGAGATAAACCCACACATATATATTCACCTTATTTTTGATAAAGGAGGTAAGAATATGCAATGGAGAAAAGACAGCCCCTTCAATAAGTGGTGCTGGGAAAACTAGACAGCTACATGTAAAAGAATGAAATTAGAACACTCCCTAACAGCATACACGTAAATAAACTCAAAATGGATTAAAGACCTAAATGTAAGGCCAGACAGTTTAAAACTCTTAGAGGAGAACATAGGAAGAACACTCTTTGACATAAATCATAGCAAGATCCTTTTTGACCTACCTCCTAGAGCAATGGAAGTAAAAACAAAAATAAACTAATGGGACCTAAAGAAAATTAAAAGCTTTTGCACAGCAAAGAAAACATAACAACAAAAAGACAACTCTCAGAATGGGAGAAAATATTTGCTAATGAAGCAACTGACAAAGGATTAATCTCCAAAATTTACAAGCAGCTCATGCAGCTCAATATCAAAAAAACAAACAACCCAATCCACAAATGGGCAGAAGACATAAATAGACATTTCTCCAAAGAATATATACAGATTGTCAACAAACACATGAAGGGATGCTCAATATCACTAATCATTAGAGAAATGCAAATCAAAACTACAATGAGGTATCACCTCAAACCAGTCAGAATGGCCATCATCAAAAAATCTACAAACAATAAATGCTGGAAAGGGTGTGGAGAAAAGGGAACCCTCTTGCACTGCTGGTGGGAATGTAAACTGATAGAGCCACTATGGAGAACAGTATGGAGGGTCCTTAAAAACTAAAAATAGAGCTACCATATAACCCAGCAATCCCACTACTGGGTATATACCCAGAGAAAACCATAATTCAAAAAGACTCATGTACCACAATGTTCATTGCAGCTCTATTTACAATAGCCAGGACATGGAAGCAACCTAAGTGTCCATCAACAGATGAATGGATAAAGAAGATGTGGCACATATAAACAATGTAATATTACTTAGCCATAAAAAGAAACGAAATTGAGTTATTTGTAGTGAGGTGGATGGACTTTGAGTCTGTCATACAGAATGAAGTCAGAAAGAGAAAAACAAATACCGTATACTAACACATATATACGGAATCATTAAAAAAAATGCTTCTGAAGAACCTAGGGGTAGGACAGGAATAAAGACACAGACGTAGAGAATGGACTTGAGGACACGGGGAGGGGGAAGGGTAAGTTGGGACGAAGTGAGACTGGCATGGACATATTTACACTACCAAATGTAAAATAGATAGCTAGTTGGAAGCAGCCACAAAGCACAGGGAGATCAGCTTGGTGCTTTGTGACTACCTTGAGGGGTGGGATAGGGAGGGTGGGAGGGAGACACAAGAGGAAGGAGATATGGGGATATATGTATATGTACAGCTGATTCACTTTGTTATACAGTAGAAACTAGCATACCATTGTAAAGCAATTATACTCCGATAAAGATGTTAAAAAAAGAATATTAAAATAGATGAGTTTATTGGTCCAATGATACTGTGCGCCATATAAATAATATTCCAAGGGATAAGCTAAATTTTCCCCAAGTGATATATACCAATAGGCACCTATGTAAATGCTAAATTATTAGTGTTAGTAAAATCTTGTATAGACATAGGGATTAATTAGGTGACTTAAAAAAATATCAGGTGATGACAGTTGTTGAAATACAGTGATATTTTATATGCATTTTTAAGACACAGCTAATAGGGATATTCATTGACATATGTGGATGTAGCTTTCCTAGTGGATAAACAAAAGTTGAAATGAAAGATGCCTCCTTTGAATTCAACTTGTATGAATTTCCTTTTCACATCCAGCATTTACAGAACTTGGTATCTCATTGCCTTCTGTCATCTCTCATTAACTATGTTAATCTCAACACTATACATCACACATCACAAGGAAGTAATGCAATGGTGAAAAGGAAAAGAGGATCTTATTTGTATTGCCATTATACTTCCACTTTGAATTGAGATACTATCTGATCAAGATCCAAGAAAAACATGAAGAGGAAAATGGAACAATCTCTATTTGTCTTTGAAATGTGATAATACTTTATATGAGTAAATTTCAGTCACATTAACAGCAGATATTTCTAGGACCTCCTAGAATCCTCATCAATCCATCAATCCTCATCCTCATATCCAAATGCATTCAAAGTTGTATTAGACATATTTACTATCTGCTCCTGTTGACCAGACTTTCCTTTACTAATTAAATTATATCATCTAAGTAAATACAAGTAGGAGAAGTAAAATTAACTTAAAGGTAAATTTTATTTTTCTCCAGTATCTTGAACGGTGAGATCATGAGTTTTTTTTTTAATGAAACATATTCAACATATAAGGTTATTATTTAAAGAAGAAAATGAAGATCCGTTATAGTCTGAATTCATAAACAGTATGGAATTCTATAACTTTGGAAAAGTAATTTAAATGATGTTGGTAATTTTATATCCTATATAATTATTTTGTGTGGTCAAAAGTTTAAGTTGAAATTAGCTTGCCTAGGCAGTCTGCCCCCAAAATTATAATTTGTCAAAACTTATTTATTTGATACAACCTATGTTTTAGATGATTATGCTTTGGTTTGGTTTGGTTTCCTATTCAGGCAAAGTCATAGCCTCTTTCAAGCAAAACTGATAGGAAACTGCATCTCAGAGTGATGTCAAGATGCTTTTAGAACAAAAATGGATTCTTTCATTAGCACTCAATATAAGTTCTTAACCTATACCCCCCTCCCTCCCACACCGTTTTGGGAAAAGAGTAGGCTAAGATTTATCTTCATTAAATTGATGGTTGAAATACATTTTTGACATTTTAACGGATAAGTCTTTAGATACTGGCAAAATTCTCCTCTACGTTTATTTTAAGGAATGGCTGGAGACAGTGTTCAAAATATAGTATATTAATATCTTGCATAAAAAATATAGTATATTAATATCTTGCATAAGCTCTAAAATGTATTGATTGTCCTACCAGAATTTAACTTGCTATAGGAACTATACCCTTTTGATTTCAAATGACTGCAGGACAATAGAAGAATAACTGTGCATGAAGAATGAATGAAGTCTGTAGAAATGCTTTAGTCAAAATTAAAATATTCAACTTTTTGGACTACTTTTAGAAAACAAGTTGAATAGAATGCTTAGCTCTAGAATACTTGAAATGTAAGAAATAATATTTCTTCACTAACTGACTATTAAGCAAAATTTGCTATCCTTTTATAAGATAAAAATCAGTTTTTGTTTTAGTTTTAAACATAGTAAATAAGTACAATAATTCATCTACGTATTCTTGGCATTTCTGTACTAGTTGAGTAGTAGAATTTCTAATTTGTTTTTCAGTTGTATTTAAAAGTATTATTTTTATTTGGATAAAAACTGAAAAACCTCTGGATGTTTATTAAAATAGCAGGAAAATAGTAATTTTTAAAAAAAAGATACCAAGAAATGAGTCTGATAATTTTTATAATCATATTTCAGTGTATTTTATGTGATATAGTATTTAAATTACATCATTTTAAGTTATTTAAATACAAATATTTAGCTAGATGTAGACACAAATAATTTTTAAATAATTATTTAGAATTTGAAAGTTTTTCTGCTATTTAGAGGTTTATTTTAACATGACTTTAAGTCATTTGGGACTATGATGAGGTTCAGTT
Source organism: Mesoplodon densirostris (assembly GCF_025265405.1). Lineage (NCBI taxonomy): Eukaryota > Metazoa > Chordata > Mammalia > Artiodactyla > Ziphiidae > Mesoplodon > Mesoplodon densirostris. The sequence continues at coordinate 88,343,529 of NC_082663.1, forward strand.
TAAGATAATTGTCAATGATAAAAAAAACTGTCTCTTGTAAATGCATACGATGAATAACAATGACCCAGTTTGCCATGTGTTTATATATCTTAAGAGTTATGCATGCATATACAAAATGACTACATAATCAGTTCTGGAAAATGGATGTAAAAATACTAATTTATTGATTAAAATACAGCTTAAGGTTTTATGATATTGACAGAAATGTCTAATCATTTGTGCATAATTAGAATCAGAGTGTCTAAATAGATGTGTTTCTAAAATAAAAAGCACTTTCATTTAAATTTGAAAAATATTCATGTGGATATTGAAAGACAGGAAAAATGATACATTTGCTTTAAAAAGAGGGCTATAGGAGACACTGCATCACAAAACAGAATGCCTATGCAGCTAACCAAATTAAACATAGATAGAGAATATGGGAGACAAAGCAAGTTAAAGTGACAGAGCAAAAACAATTGTAAGAACTCAAAGAACATACAAAGATATTAATATCATGTTGATGTTTACAGAATATATTTATTTTTATAAGTATCTTTTACAATGTGCACAACACTATGTTTATAAAATGCCATGTTAAGATATATACAATATATTCTTTTCTTCCATGTTTATTGAGATATTACTGACAGATAACATTGCATAAGTTTAAGGTGTACAACATGATGATTTGATATACATATACGATGTAAAATGTTCAAGCTGACCTCAGTCCCAAACTGACACAATACATTATCTCATTTAATCCTCCCCACCTACACCCTTAACATCTATAAAAGCAGGAAGAATCAATTACACATAAATGAGCAACAACAAAAATCACCAAAATACAGTTACTTAACAGCTCCGTCACCTCACATAATGACCTGTGTGTGTGTGTGTGTATGTGTGTGTGTCTGGTGAAAACGTGTCTGTTCTCTTAGCAACTTTCAAGTTTATAATACAGTATTTTTAACTATAGTTGCCATGCTGTGCAACAGATTTCCAGAACTCATTCATCTTGTAACTAGTAGGTTTTACCCTTTAGCAACATCTTTCTGTTTTCCCCATTTCCCAGCCCCTGGCAACCACCAGCCTACTTGCTGTTTCTATCAATCAGCTTTTTAGATTTCACATACAAGTGAGATCATGCAGTATTTGTCCTTCTCTGTCTGACTTATTTCATTTAGCATAATGGCCTCAAGGTCCATCCATGTCATCACAAATGGCAGGATTTCCTTCTTTCTCATGGAGGAATAATATTCCATTGTAAACACATCTTATTTCATTTAGCATAATGGCCTCAAGGTCCATCCATGTCATCACAAATGGCAGGATTTCCTTCTTTCTCATGGAGGAATAATATTCCATTGTAAACACATCTTTATCCATTTACCCGCTGATGAACACTTAGGTTATTTCCATACCTTTGCTATTGTGAATGATGCTGAAATGAATATGAGAGTATAGCTATCTCTGCAAGACTCTGATTTCATTTTCTTTGGATATATATCCAGAAATGGGATTGGTGGATTATATGGTAGTTCTACTTTTAATTTTTTGTGGAACCTCCATACTGTTTTCCACAGTGGCTGCACCAATTTACAATTCCACCAACAGCACTCAAAGGCTCCCTTTTCTTCACATCCTTGCCTTCACTTTTGAGCACTTGTCTTTCTTAAAATAGTCATTTTAACAGATGTGAAATGATATCTCATTGTGGTTCTGATGATTAGTGATATTAAGCATCTTTTCATGTACATGTTGGCTATTGACATGTCTTCTTTGGAAAAATTCTAATCAGCCCATTTTCTAATCAGACTGCTTTTTTGCTATTGGGTTGCATGAGCTGCTTACGTATTTTGGATGTTAACCCCTTATAGATGCTTTGTAAGTATTTTATTTCATTCCATAGGTTGCCTTTTCATTTTGTTGATTGTTCTTTTGCTTTGCCAAGTTTTTTTAGTTTGATTCAGCCCCACTCATTTATTTTTTCCTTTGGTGCTTGTGCTTTTGGTGTAATATCCAAAAAAATTGTTGCCAAGACCAATGGAAAGGAGGTATTTCCCATGGTAATCTTCCAAGAGTTCTTCAGATTGGAGTTTTATGCTTAAGTCTTTAATCTATTCCAAGTTAATTTTTGTGAATCGTATAAGATAGGGGTCCAATTTTGTTCTTCTGCATATGATTATCCAGTTTTCCCAACACCATTTATTGAAGAGACTATTCTTTCCACATTGAGTATTCTTGGCTCCCTTGGCAAATGCTACTTGAGTGTATATGTGAGGATTTATTTCTGGGCTCTTGATTCTGTCCCATTGGTCTGTGTGTCTATTTTTATGTCAGTTTCATAATCTTTTGATTAATGTAGTTTTGTTATATAATTTGAAATGAGGAAGTGTGATGCCTCCAGCTTTGTTCTTTACTCTCAGGACTTCTTTGGCTGTTTGGAGACTATCCTAGTTCCATACAAGTTTTAGGATTGCTTTTTCTATTTCTGTGAAAAATGCCATTGAAAATTTCACAGATATTATACTGAATCTGTAGATTACTTTGGGTAGTATGGACATTTAAAAAATACTAATTCTTCTAATCCAAGAACACAAATAACTTCCCATTTATTTTGTGTCTTCAAGGGCTTATACTTTTCAGTGTATGGATCCTTCACCTCTTTGGTTAAATTTATTCCTAATTATTTTGTTACTTTTGATGCTATTGCAAATTGCATTGTTTTCTTTTTCAGATATTTCATTGTTAGTGTATAAAAATACAACTTATATCTTTATATTGATTTTTGTATCCTACAACTATACTGAATTCATTTATTAACTCTAACGGTTTTAGTGGCATCTTTATGGTTTTTTATATATAAGATCATGTCATCTGAAAACAGACAAGTTTACTTCTGCCTTTCTGATTTTGATGTATTTTCTTGTTTAACTGCTCTGGCTAGGACTTCCAGCAACATGTTTAGTTGGGGTGGTGATAGTGGGCAACCTTGTCTTGTTTTTTGATCTTAGAGGAAAAACTTTCAACCTTTTATCTTTGAGTATGATTTTAGCTGTGGGTTTGTCATATATAACCTTTATTATATTGAGGTACACTCCCTCTATAAACCTCTGTTGAGATTTTTAAATATGAAAAGATGTTGAATTTTCTCAACTGCTTTTTCTGCACCTATTGAAATGATCATATAAATTTTATATTATATTCTACTAATATGGCATAACACATGTATTGATTTGCATATGTTGAATCATCCTTGCATACTAGGGATAAACACCACTTGATAATGGCGTATGATTCTTTGACGGTCCTATTGAATTGTATTTTTTTTTGAGAAATTTTGAATCTATTATTCATTATTCAGGGATATTGGCCTTTTCTTTTCTCTTAGTGTCCTTATATGGCTTTGGTATCAGGGAGATGCTGACCTCAAAAAATTAGATTGGCAGCATTCTCTGCTGTATTTTCTGGAAGAGTTTGAGAAGGATTGGCATTTTTTCTTTAAATGTTTTGTAGAATTCACCAGTTAAGCCATCTAGTGCTGGGCTTTTCTTTATGGAAAGTTTCTGATTACTGATTCAATCTCCTTACTCATTATTGGTCTTTCCAGATTTTCTATTTCTTCAGGATTAAGTCTTAGTAAGTTGTATGATTCTAGGAATTGGCCAATTTCTCCTAAGTTACCCAATTTGTTGGCATACTATTGTTCATAGTAATTTTTATGATCCTTTGTGTTTCTGTGGTATAAACTGTAATACCTTCTCTTTATTTTCTGAATTTATTTATGTGAGTTCTTTCTTGTTTTCTTAGCCTAGCTAAAGATGTGTCAATTTTATCTTTTTTTTTTTTTAAGTTCTTAGTTTTGTTAATCTTTTCTATTGTTTTCTGGTCTCTGTCTCATTTATTTCTGCTCTGATATTGGTCATTTCCTTACTTCTGCTAACTCTGAGCTTTGCTTGTTCTTCTTTTTCTATTTACTTGATGTGCAAAGTTAGGTTTGTTATTTGAAATCTTTTTTTTTCCTCCAATCTAAAGGTGTTCAAGAAGATAGATTTTTGAACTCTCAATGAAGAGGAAGTCACATTATGGTTGTTAAAATTCTCACATAAAGTAAAACATCTTAATAATACCCACATTAGAATCTGGGGAAATCACCTTCACAAATATCATACCATTTAAGCTATTGGACAAAAGGAAAATCAGCTGCCCTTGTGATTCATTTCACAATATTTTAATTTACTCTATGTAATCAATGAAAGATAAAATCATATTTACCTTGAACTTACAATTTGAAGTAAAGAAAATTTTATATATTCTGTAGTTAGTAGTTGTGGCAATTCTTTAGTTTCTTCGCTTAGTTCTGATTTCAAAGCTGATACTCAGATAAAATTTCACAGAAATTTAGCATTATTTTTGAGAAAACTGTAAAGCTAAAGTAAAAAAATACATGAAGTTTGTTAATGGAAATATGTCCCTGACTTCTATGATTTTGAAAGAAATGTGCTACAATGTGCTCTGAGTCATGAGAGAAATATTTTTCCTTGAAAGGACAAACCTACTATGATTTAACTGACATTGTGTGCCCTTTTTTAGACTATTCTATCCCCCTGTCATATATTTCTCCTACTGAAAGGCTATATCAAATTTTTATACCATATGTTAATAACTAAGATATAATGTTTATATAATCCATTATGAATAATAGCATCCCCTGAAAGAATAATCAACATTGACCCACAATATAATATTTATAAACTGACATATGTCAAATTTCCTATTTATAACAAAGCCTACAAAATTACTACAACAATTGAAAATAAAACCATCCTAACCAATTATAACTAAATAATTTAAAACATCAAGAACAAACACTGTTTTATTTAACTTCAGGTTTTCTGCCTTCATTATACTGAGTCCACATATCTGTCAATATCTCATGACACAATTACTTTCCACACATTTATTTCCTTTTAGTTCTTCTTCTTATGTGTGTATATATATTTGAAAGATATGTACAATCTATTTATTTTTAAGGTGTACAGCATAAAGATTTGATTTACATACATCATGAAATGATTATCACATAAGTCTAGTGAACATCTATCATATCATATAGATACAAAACTAAAGAAATAGAAAAAAGTTTCTTCTTGAAATGAGAACTTGGGATTTACTTTTGTAACAATTTTCATATATAACATACAGCAATTTTAATTATATTTATCATGTCGCACATTACATTCCTAGTACTTATTTACCTTATAATTGGAAGTTTCTTCCTTTTGACTGTTTTCATTCAATTACCACTACTTCCATGCCTCTGGCAATGACACATTTAATCTATTTTTCTACAAGTTTGTTTGTTTTTGAAGTATGATTGATGGAAAACACTATGTTAGGAAACTATCAACAAAATGAAAAGGTCACCTACTGAATGGGAGAAGATATTTTCAAATGATATATCTGATAAGGGGTTAATATCCAAAATATAAAAGGACTCATACAACTCAACATCAAAAAAAGAAAAAAAAAAGAAAGAATGAAAGAAAAAGAAATAAAGAAAACAAACTACCTGATTGAAAAATGTGCAAAGGATCTGAATAGACATTTTCAAACAAAGGCATACAGGTACTCAACAGGCACATAAAAAGATGCTCAACATCACTACTCATCAGGGAAAGGTAAATCAAAACCACAATGAGATATCACCTCATACCTGTCAGAATGACTTACCAAAAAGACAACAAATAACAAGTGTTGGTGAGAGTATGGACAAAAGGGAACACCTGTGCACTGTTGGTGGGCATGTAAATTGATACACCCACTTTGAAAAACCAAATGGAGATTCCTCAGAAAATTTAAAATAGAACTACCATATGACCCAGCAATTCCACTTCCAGTATATACCCACAGCAAACAAAAAGTCTAATCAGAAAAGATATATGCACTCCTATGTTCATTGCAGCATTATTTACAACAGTCAAGGTATAGAAGCAACCTAAGTGCCCACTGGATGGATGAATGGATAAAGAAGATGTGGTATGTATACACAATGGAATATTACTCAGCCATAAAAAAGAATAAAGTCTTGCCATCTGCAACAACATGTATGTATCTAGAGGGTATTATGCTACGTGAAATAAGTCAGACAGAAAATGACAAATACTGTATGATTTCACTTATACATGGAATCTAAAAAACAAATAAAAGAAAAACAAACATGACAAAACAGAAACAGAGTTATAGATACAGAGAACAAACAGATGGTTGCCAGAAGAGAAGGGGTGAGGGAGGAAAGAAGTAGGTGCAGGAGATTAAGAGGTACACATTTCCAGCTGCAAAATAAATTAGTCATGGGTATGAAATGTACAGTGTGGGGAATATAGTCAATAACTATGTAATGACTTTGCATGGTGACATGTCATAACTAGATTTATCATGGTAATTATTTTGAAATGTATAAGAACATGGAATCACTATATTTCCATATATATTTTGGCAAATCTTAGAAATCACTTAAGATGTCTTCTACAAAGTCTTTATTTGCTGGATTACTATCTCCCCATTTTCTGCAGTCATTTTTCCTCTATTGTGCTACCACTCTACTTTATATATCCACTTCTATTAATATTATGCTGTATTTCAAATGCTTTGCTACAACATATAGCACTATTTATTATAAAGCTTGGTACCATGATTTTTTTTTTTTTTTTCGGTACGTGGGCCTCTCATTGTTGTGGCCTCTCCCATTGCGGAGCACAGGCTCCGGACGCGCAGGCTCAGCGGCCACGGCTCACGGGCCCAGCAGCTCCACGGCATGTGGGATCTTCCCAGACCGGGGCACGAACCCGTGTCCCCTGCATCGGCAGGTGGACTCTCAACCACTGTGCCACCAGGGAAGCCCTTGGTACCATGATTTTAAATTCTCCTGTATATAGGGCAGAGTCTAGTGAACTGCATTATAATATTTAATAAATGAATAAAGCAATGAGTCAGAGGACAAACTATTTAAAAAGCTAAGCAGTAAAAAGTGGATCAATACAGAAAAATTTAAAAAAATCATTTTTCAATTTTAAAGATGACACTATAGGCAAAAATTTTTCAATCATATTGGTATATCTGAGAAGACCATTACTGCTATGCCAAACTCACCCTCTGTCTCTGTCTCTGTCTCTGTCTCCACACAGATACACTCTTCTGAATGCTCTGAACATGACTATTCAATTTTAGTTTGAGGTTGTTAGGGTTTGAGAATGCTGTATCATCTTGTTTTTAAATGGTACCTCCATTACTAGAGTCATTGTCCAAGAGTCCATCAGTTATGTGGTTATATGGCATGTCCATCCTATCTATTTGTCCAGTTTACTTTACAAAAATGTTTCCATTTCTTTCCTTCTTCTGCCACTGTTCCTCCAAACAATAATTAGACCATTCACAAATCCCTTGGCTAATTCATTACTTTCTTCAATATTTTTCACTTGGTTGTGATAATTTTGAAGGTGAATCCATACAGTAGTAACCACACTTTCAAGAAGTAGATGTTAAGTTTCTGTAAGATTCAGATCTCAAGTATGTATACAGTGTTAAACTCTGTAAAGTTGCTGTTAGGCAACTGATACCTCACTGGTACCTCATGTTGATTACCTGACTCCTAGAGCAGAGCTATTAAAAAACAAGTAAAAGACCACCAAAAGAGAAGCATTTGCGTAAAACACTGATGTTGTAAGACAACCTTAAGTTGAACATTCTTTCCATTATCTTTGAACTGCCATAGCACTGTTTTCTTTCTTACAATGTATAACTTTCTTCATTTTATTATAGGCACTCGAAATTTTTCTTACTTCCTTTAGCAGACTTCGTGCTTCTTAAGAAGATAAAATAGGATATTTCTTTTTCTCATCTTTAGGAGTTGCTTCCATGGCATGAGAGAGAGGGTAGTCTACTTTGCTTTATTCTGAGAGGAAAGTGTTCTGCTTGTGAATCTTTACCCAATTACATCTCATTTGAAGGAAATATTACAGCAGAAATGAGATTCTTCAGGCATTATTAGAGCATAAAATCAAGTGTGTTTGAAGTGTAAAGGCTTTAGGTAGTCTATCCAGCTTTAAATAGCTAGTATCTGGAAACTGGGGATATCTATCCTAATATTTCTCAATTGTGATTTTCCAATCACCTCAGCAGATACTTCTGGGGAAGATGGCATGGATGAATCTGCATTTTCAATAAGCTTTCCTGGGTGATACTCACACACACTAAATTTTGAGAACCAAAAGTCTGGCCTCTGAGAGGGTGACCACATAGAATAATACAGATTCTCAGGGATCAGATAAGTAAACTGATTTTGAGAACATATGCTCCAGATTCAGTGCTGATCAAAAACTTGGCCATGTACAACCACCACCAGTCTGCCAAGTCCAGTGAGTTTATGTGAGAGTGCTCACACAGATGCCCTGAACTATTCCTATACACAATGTATATTGGACTTTCCACAATAAGACTAATTTTGCACTTTACCTTCAAAGCAGAGCGGTGTTCTCAAATACTTTGTATCTTGGCTCAGGGACTATGTAGGACTCAGCCTATGAAAGGCCTGTACAAAGAAGTGAGGAAGGCAAGGCCTTACTGTCAGAAAGTTGGAAACCATCTTCTTCAACTCCTATTTGAAGTTTTAAAGTAAACTGAATTTATTAGATGACTTTACTGAATGGTTCAAGGATTGAAGTAATTTTGATCTACGCTTGATCCAAATTTCAAGTATAAACTGGATCAAGTTTTCTCTCCCTACATTTCTTGACTCAAATGATTAAAAAACACATGTACAGGACAGTGAATTTATAGAGTAATATTGTAGTTCTCATTTTATTGTTTGTCCCCCTACACAACACTGTAAAATTAGCCAAGAAAACAGAACGGACTTTCATTTAGCCACATGTAGCAAAAGAAAGACAGTGAAAGCGAGAGTGAGAAAGAGGACACAATATTATAATAGTGACAAAATATCAAAAACTATTATAATCCCCTTCATTTTGATACTTTACAAAGCAAGCAGATAATGTCTATTTTAGGAGTCTTTCTGTTTTATGTAATAGAAACTCAACTCATTCAAACTTTTAAAATAAAGGAAATTTTGAACACTTCACTGTGCAATGTATGGATTGTTCTAGTTTCAAGATAGGCTGATATCTTGAGCCCCAGCAATATAACCAGGACACAGTTCATTCCCTCTCAGATCTTTTTCCTTAACCATGCCTCCATTCCGTGATGGCCTCTCTGTCTTTGTATTCCCAATTTAGCTGCTAGCATCTTCTACCAAATGCTCCCATGTTCATATACAGCAGGTAAGAGAGAGTTTGCTTCCCTAACAGCCAAATCAAAGCCATGTAATTGTGATGTATCAACACTACTTGCCCTGATATTTTCATATGTACTTATCTGGAAAAATTATCTTGTCCAGGAAATGGGTCATGTTAATTGGATATAGCCAATCTTAGTGCACCCCCAGAAACGGAGGTGGAATAATCCATCCTTTGCAAATATTACAGGTGGGAAATTCCAGGTACTCTTAGGAAGAAAAGGAGGTGGGATAAATGATACGATGCCAACCAACAAATGCCCAACATATTAATACTGACAAAGGGATACTTTTTTAAAAAATGATTTTTTTTTTTTTCTTTTTGCGGTATGCGGGCCTCTCACTGTTGTGGCCTCTCCCGTTGCGGAGCACAGGCTCCGGATGCGCAGGCCCAGCGGCCATGGCTCACGGGCCCAGCCGCTCCGCGGCATATGGGATCCTCCCAGACCGGGGCACGAACCCGTATCCCCTGCATCGGCAGGCGGACTCTCAACCACTGCGCCACCAGGGAGGCCCTAAAAAATGATTATTTTTAATAACTGTTTTGAGTTTTTTGAGAATCCAGATTTTCTTTCTCACCTCAAAACTGCACAATAGAAAATTTTCTCACTGTAAACTTCAACTTTCTTTCATGGTTAAGGACCTAGTATTTTCATTATTTAATAAACTAGGTAAGCAGTATCACTTAGTTCATATTATATTAGATATATTAGCTGTTAGATTTTTTAAATTTTAATTTAAACTTCAGAAAACCACCTATAGTGGCTTAAGAGAATATGCTTATTATTATTTTTTTAATATATAATATGTAGTCTGAAGGTAGGTAGTTAAGAGGTTGGTCTGGTTTTCAGTGGAGCCAAGACATCTGTTATTCCCTATACCCTTCCCTGGAAGTTACTAGTAAGCAAAATAGCTCTATAGCTCCAGTCACCTTGCTGGCACTCAGGGCAGATACAGGAGGAAGGTGGAACAGGCTGTGGTATCAGAATTTATTACATCTCATTGGTCATTCTAGCTTCAAGAGAGCCAGAGAAGATGAGGATTTTTATGTTTCTACTTAAGTAAAACTAGGCAAGGGAGAAGCAATAGGGAATGAGTGCTAAGTGAGCAAACTTATGATGTCTGCCCCAGATAGTATTCTCTATTTTTTTAAATTACACATATATATTTAGTAACAAAGAGACCAGGTCTGAAGACAACATTAAAAGTCCAAGCTGTATTAAGTCTAAGGCTAACATGAAGACTCTAATGAGGAAACAGATCTACCCAAGGGCTCTTAAGTTTCTGGCTCTATGCTAGTGTGAGATTTATTTCACAAGGAAATAAAGATCAGTGAAGGTGCTTAGTACTTACCATTACTGGTGAGTATATACTGGTAGAGTCTTCAAAAATAAACTATATATCTCCCAATTATAAATATAAATGGCCTCATGGTGTGGCAAAACTTAGTTAACTCTCAGACCATGGTAGTTATCTTAAAGCCTGCTGAGAGCTTTTAAAAGCATTGGATTTTATGTGAACCATAAATGCCAACCAGTTTCAAGAATAAGAAGAACATACAATTTAGTTTAAGCATCCCTCTTGCATGCAGGAGATTCTAAACAAGAATTTCTATAATCTTTTCCCTTTCAGATTTACTCTCTTGGATAAGGCAAAGCCTGATAAAAGGATAAACCTTAATAGTTAATCACATTTTACCAGAGTTAAATGTAAGAGATTTTTTGTGTGTTTTTGCTGTAAAACTGTGAAGATACACTCTATCGTATTATTCAATGTCCTCTAAACCAAGACAAAACTCCCTCAAATTTAGGGGGAAAAAAAACCCTTCCTAAATAACTGATACACTTTTAAATTAGACAGCCAGGTATATAACCCCTCCAATTAGCAGTGCATATAGTTGCAAGGATAGAAAACAAAAACTAGGGCAGAGAGAGGGAAGGAATAAGGGAGGTTGGGGAGGGAGGGAGGGAGAGAGAGAGAGAGAGAGAGACTGAGACTGAGATTCTCCCTGCCTGACTAGCACGAACACACCTTCAACATAACTCTATGATGCTGGACATTAAAGCTGGACCCAAACACTAGCCCTAAAGTGGAAAGACTACTAGCAATCACTTCCTTGTATGAAATGCCAAAATCTGTACTTAATATGTAACTGATAATCCACTGTGCCAACAGTAAGAGGTAGGTACGTTGTAGGTGCCCCCTAGGATAACACAAAGACCTCCTAATGAACTTTCACTTATATCTATTCACTTTATTTTTAAAATATTTCAAGGTCTGGGCAATTAAAAAAATTATGAAAATTACAGTATCATAAAACAAACAGATCAAACTCAGAATTTCTCCATCTGTCCATCTATTTGCCTGTCTGACTCTGTACTGTTTTCTCATATTAATACATAATTTAAAAAGGAATAGTAGTTTGGTTTCTATGTTGGATATATCATAACGAGAGAGAGGTAGAAAGAGAAAGAAACTCTAGAAAATATCAGGTAGAAGCAAAACTATAAGTAAAATGTGTTAATAACATTTTGTGGATGTGGGTATGGTCTAAAAAGATTGAAATGCAGAATTCAGTGGCTAGCAGCTTGGTTTAGAATCAACAGACCCACTAGGTTTATTTATTAGCAAACTTAAATAGATTACTTAACCTCTCTGAGGTCAATTTCCTTCTGTGTTAATTGGGAATAATTATTTCTGGCTTACAGTGTTGTTGTGAAGAATGAATGGGATCATAACTGTGGAACACCAAACCCAGTGTTAACACTTAATAAGAAGTAACTAGTATTATAAGAGAATTTCATCATTTAATCTTACACAAGCCAGAAAATAATATAGCAGAAATATGCAAATCCTGAAAAGAAATTAAATGTAAGCATATAACAAGATAAGATCTAGTATTATTTTCAAGTTTAAAAAGATAAAATATGAATGCATTGGTATAAAATTTGGTAAACTGCATAAACTATAAGATTTTTAATATCATTATTAAGGGGCAAGAAGGTATAAAAATATTATGTGCATAGGACTCCAACACGAAACCCAGACTATGGAAAAAGTTGTGTAAAGGAAAGCATCAATTCTTTAATAAACAGAAAGAAACCAAGAGAAATAAAGTGCATTTAGTTTGCAAGAGGCTGCTTTGGGTTATGAACATGTAAGATGTGCCAAAAAGATGTCATGGATCCTGTTTTGACATTGATAAGAGGAACCTGGAATATGTAGTTCCCTGGAGGTAAAGTCCAAAGCATGACAAATGTAACAGGTAATATCAATGAAAATTCACCGCTATGCATTTTTTAATCATTTATAATTCAGAGGGTGGGTGTCTTTACAAAGTAAGAACATACTGTGTTATTTAAGAGGCAAAAAAACATGGTATGTTTCAGAAACTGAAAAAAACAAGGCTGAAATACAGAGAATGTGGTTATAAAGGTGTAGTGTAAGCCATACTACACAATTTGGATTTTATTAAAAGTGGTATACAGCATCCTAATATCCCCTAAATACATGGAAAAATAACCACATAAACAGTGTATATTGATAAGATCAATAAGAAGGAGGTATTAGTGACCAACTGCTGCAAGAAATTGGTGTTTAATAGACTTTATGTTCTTAACATCTTGTAATCAGTTTCAGACTGATATAAGTATTAAATTATGGGTAGGTAGGATTTTGCAATTTGGTTACCAAGCAAGTGATCCACTTCTATCTGTACAGCAATCTAAGGGTGGGAGGGATCATAAAGAAGGATAGTCATGGTAAACCAAATAGACCAGACACATTCTGAAGGCCCTTGAGATAAACCATCCCCTGAAATTTTAGTTATTAATTTTCTTTATATTTACTGGTTTGTTCTTTTATTTAGTATATGAACTTATTTATTTATTTATTTGTTTATGGCTGTGTTGGGTCTTCGTTACTGCATGCAGGCCTTCTCTAGTTGTGGCAAGCAGGGGCTACTCTTCGTTGGGGTGCGCAGGCTTCTTATTACAGTGGCTTCTCTTGTTGTGCTCTAGGCGTGTAGGCTTCAGTAGTTGTGGCATGTGGGCTCAGTAGTTGTGGCTCATGGGCTCTAGAGCACAGTCTCAGTAGTCGTGGTACATGGGCTTCATGGCTCCATGGCATGTGGGATCTTCCTGGACCAGGGCTCGAACCTGTGTCCCCTGCATTGGCAGGCGGATTCTTAACCACTGCGCCACCGGGGAAGTCCCATGAATTTAATTGTGAGTCAAGTTAAATTCCTCTATTAAGTTATAGCACACACTATAAGAATTAGGCTGTTTAAGGACTTACAACTCCTTGCACAATATCAAAGATTGGTTAGGATTTCAAGCAAGGAGGATAATCATATACTGCTGTAGGGAATGTCAGCTTTTACATCCAATTTGGAAGACTATTTAGTAATGTGATAGTACTATGAAAATACCAAAGGGATGATAAATACAAAATTTATGTTATTAGTTACTTCCCATGTGATTCAGTGGTGGTCACCTTGAAGCTTTGAAAGCAAGCCTTAATTCTTAAATTGATTGATTGCTGTTCAGGAGTTTGCTTCTTTGTTATTATTCTTAATATAGTGTGTGTATTATGTTTTTCATAATAAAAGAGAAAAAATAATTTTTTTTCAAAATGAAAGCAATCATCTTAAGCTAAATTTGTTTACATGAATGTTATATAAATGCCCCTAACAAAGGTACCTCAAAGCAGTGCTTTTCTATGGTTTCTGGTAGAATTTTAATATTTAAAGAAAAAGTGAATACTCAAAACATCAGTATAAATATAAATTTATCTTCTATATAAAAATGAGAAACAATTCTTATTTAAATAAGGGAAACTATTATTGGCATTTTGCAATGCCCAAAAAGTATATACATCCTTATATACGGAAAATCTTAAAAAAAAAATCTATGAAAAAAAATCTATAGCTACAAACTTGTGTTTTCTCTTGAGTATTCAGAAATATATGCCTCCAGTGACTAAGTTATGTGAATCTAGAATTTAAGAGAAAATTAAGAGACAAATTAAGAGAAAACTTAAGTTTTCCTGGCCTCAAGTATCTATGTAACACAACTACTTCAAGATGACATGAAAAAGCTGAATATTAGAATCACGTGGAAAGAATTTACAAACCCTAGTGAATGGGACTCCACCTTCAGAGACAGATTTAATTGGTTTGGACAGAGCTGAAGCATCAGTATTTTCTAAAATATCTCCCAGATGATTCTAATGCACTATTACCGTGGTTCTTCAACTTTGATCACCGACTAGCTGCAGCAGTATCACTTAGGCTCCACCCAAGACCTGCCGTATCAGAAACTCTGGTGTGAGGACCTAACAGCCTGTGTTTTAACAAGCTCTTTATGTGATTTTCATGCTCTCTGAAGTTAGAGAACCACTAAGCTGTGCTATAAGGTATCTCTTGTAGCTTTTCTTTCCTAATTCACTCCTCAGTAGGGGAGGAATATCTTTAAAGATTGGAAAATTTGAGAGAAGGCACTGAGACTGCCAAACTCAGTTAATTGAGACTTATCTTGCTGGTGGCTGGTCCATTCACAGAAGGTTTCATTAGGGTCTTCTCTCTAGCCATATAATAAATTCGTTATAGCAAGCTTTGTTGCTTTAAGTTCAATTTTCCAGCTGCAGCAGTGTTTGGGAGCATAAATCTAATACCGGGATGAAATATTATCAAGGCATCTTTGGCCACAGATCTAAAATTTTCTGATTATCTGTATCAGATTTATCAGTATTTCCATCTCCATATACTTGTCTCTGTGTCTTAATTATAACTAGATTCCAATATAAGGTGAATAACAAGAGACGAGTTACATTTACTGCCTCCTACAAGCCATGTCAAACAGAGAATTCTTTACTAAATGATCAGAGATGGCACACTTGAGGAGAGGGATTGGGATGAAATCATTGGTGAGAGTTACATGTTACAAGTTGGAAAATTTTTCTCATCAAGCTGTCATGTTTTAGAAAAGCTAGACGGTAGGAGTACAGGAGAGCAAGTCATGGCTGAAAGGAGAAGGTAGGTAAAGGACTAGTTTTGAGACTAATTCCACAGGAGCATTCCCTGAAATATCCTTTAGGAAGCAAGATGCAGACTCCGAAGGTGATGGGTTTGTTGAGGCTGTTTCTGTTAAGTCTGTTTCTGTGTAGTGAGTATAGCAGACAGTTTAAGATCTGGTTGCAAATCCTGGTCTGACATTTCCTATGTAATCTTTTTTTTTTTTTTTTTTTTTTTTTTGCGGTACGCGGGCCTCTCACTGCCGTGGCCTCTCCCGTTGCGGAGCACAGGCTCCGGACGCGCAGGCTCAGCGGCATGGCTCACGGGCCCAGCTCCCCATGGCATGTGGGATCTTCCCAGACCGGGGCACGAACCCACGTCCCCTGCATTGGCAGGCGGACTCTCAACCACTGCACCACCAGGGAAGCCCATGTAATCATTTTTGAATCAGGCAAGCAAAGCTTGTACTTTCTTCCTACTTGCATCTATACAATGTCTAAATAAGTATCTTAGGGATATTTTAATGTTCATTTCCTTGATGAGTAATGTTGAGAGTTAATCATTTTATTGTCATTTTTAGTTTTTCTTTTATGAGGGAGAGCACTTTGTCCAATTTTCTATTGTCTTACCCACTACTTTGTAATACTTTTTAATTTCATGAAAGCATATGAATATTTTGCTTATAATAAAAAACAAAAAATAAATATTCTCAATACTGATACCTACACTTGTTAGTTTGTTATGTTTTTCACACTTTTTATGGATATAAATGTATTCATAGACATACATAGTTTTTATTTTAACTTTGATTTTATACATATTGTATCTTTCTTTATGTGCTGATCTGGAAATTGCTTTTTCCAACTGAAAAATATGCCCTGATCTTTCCACATCAGTGTGTGTAGATAAATAACTGCTACTTAATATTCAAGTGTATAGATGAATATTTTAGGGACAGGTAGGGTTTACAACATTTTGCTATTACAAGCAATACATGATTGTCTCCTTGCCCACCCCAGCCTAACATGCCAGCCTGTAAGGGATCATGTCTGTTCTGTTTACCATGAATATCCCTGGGGTCTGGAATGGTACTTGGTACATAGCTGAAACTAGATAAATATTTGCTGAATAAATAACTAAATGGATATACCTACTAGGTGGCCCCTCAGTACTCTGAGGAAGTTAAACTGTAGTTCTAACTATTCAGGATTCTATTGAATCTGAATGTCTAGACGGCAGACACAGGGATCTGTATATTTCATGGCTTCCCAAGGTAACTTTTTCAGATGTAAGTATGAGAACAATTATTCTTTACAGCAGTGGTTCTCATATTGTCATCCCAGGACCAGCAGCAAGAACATCACCAGGGAACTTGTTAAAAATGAAAATTCTCTTGCTCCACCTCAGATCTGCTGAATCAGAAATTCTGGGACTGGGGCCCAGCAATCTCTGGTTTAACAAGCCCAACAGGTGATGCAAATTTCTGAGAACTATTGCTTTAATGAATAGCTGGTCTTTGAATAAAGACAGCTGTTGCTAACTAGTTACCAGTGGTAATAAAAATAAGCAATATTTTCTCCACTAGCTTAAACATTAAAACATGATATAAATTATTGATCATAACCTACTAAGTTATGCTAGTTGAGAAGAATAGAGAAGTTAGAATGGATTTCATGTGAAGCCTATAAAAACAACCAATTTTAAAATCACACCTTAACCAGTGCTAAAAATTAATACTGCTTACTCAAATATATAAATCATGGTTTCTTCCTTAAAATGTTTATTCTTTTTAAAAAAATGTATGTGCTTGGGCCTCCCTGGTGGCGCAGTGGTTGGGAGTCCGCCTGCCGATGCAGGGGACACGGGTTCGTGCCCCGATCCCGGAGGATCCCACATGCCGCGGAGCGGCTGGGCCCGCGAGCCATGGCCGCGGGGCCTGTGTGTCCGGAGCCTGTGCTCCGCAACGGGAGAGGCCACAGCAGTGAGAGGCCCGCGTACAGCAAAAAAAAAAAAAAAAAAAAAAATGTATGTGCTTAGGATATGAAGTAGTATGTAGTACAAATTGTATAAAATACATGGAAGCAATTTTTTAAGAGATTTGGTTTCTGGCACAGATAATAGAGCTATATTTTTATAATTAGGTCTTTTGTCCCCTTGCTTCCTTTCCATCAGTACATTTATGAAGATGGTGGAAGATATTAAGAGGTCTGAGGTTTTTTCCTTCTCATTTACCTTCTAGTCAGACTACTTCATCACGTTACAATGCAATTTCACTCTCTAGGAGATGGCTGTAATTCATTTCTCTTTGTAAACTAAATCAAATGCTGAGAGTGTTACAGAGATCCACAGCTCAGTGCTTTTAACAGTAGGCTGAGAAGGTTGCTAAGGATGGTAAAGCATAAGTTCCAGAAGACTAATTGACTCAGTTTGTTCTGTAATAATAATTACAGCCTTTCTTAACTGGGGCCTGTGAAATATGTCAGAGTGTTTAATTCCCTTTGCCTTTACAGATTTAATAAAAGGTCAAACTCTTTCAAAATGAGAACTTACTTCTTTTTTATATCACTACTCACTCTAAGGAAACTGCTGGTATCTGATGAATTATTACTTGATTGCAATTCAGGCAAGGAAAGTCTACTGATAGCATATGTAAGAAATAAAATGAAAAACATTTCAATTAACAAAATTTCCCTTAATCTCTCCTGAAAATATATACTCAACAGTATCTATCACATTGAAGGAGTGAAATATTTTCTTTAAAAAAACTATTGATTTAAAATTGGTATGTTAGAACTTGTCTTTATAATAAATGGAAATATACTTCTCTAGTAGCCAGAACTATTTTACTGGTTCACTGAAAGTCACTGTTTTACTTGAGGCATTGCCAACTTAAATATCTTAAAGATTTTATTCAGTTATCTAGAGTGAAGAAAAGCACATTCAACATTTGCAAATAATCACTTATGGTATGTTTTTATTTTAAGGTATCTCAGGTCCTTTTAATTAAGTAGGAACTTATGACAGACGTGGAGAATTTTTTTATAAGAATGTTAGGAAATTTCTTTATCTACATTCCTTCTTCAGGACACTTTATTTCAGAACAAATCTACATGTATTCTATATAAATTTTAATTCAACAAATACTGTTTAGCCATACATTTGTTTAAAATATAATTAGGGTAAAAATTTAAATGAGCCTTGGTTTCTGCTCTCAAAATGCTTTACTCTAGTGGACTATTATTTATAATAGTCAAGTATAATCACTAAAATATTTAAAAGCATTGTTCAAGTAGATGAGACATTTAGAGATTTAAATACAAAAATCACTTTTGGAGGCTTCTAGCAATATAAAAAACTAAACTGCTATGTACTTTTCCCCCTTCTACCCCAAGATCACACAAGCACCCATACACAATTAAAAAAAAAAAAAAATATATATATATATATATATATATATATATATAAAACTAGACTTGAAAATGAACAAGTAAGTTATGAGAAATTAAAGCAGAGAATTAAGTTCAAATTGATATTGGGACAGTCCATGGTATTCTGTTCTCAGATATATGTCCTAACTGCTGAGGCTAGGATTCTGACAAGCATACTAGAATAGAAAACACAACCACTGGGTGGGTGATAGGAGATTGGAAGTGTCTACGCAGCACAAAGCTCAAAATGAAATGGATGCTTGATAAATCTATGGGAAAGGAGGAAAATATAGCCCTCTTTGAAAAATTTAAATCCCATGCCTGAGCCACCCTAGGTTGTGGTTTATGAACTCTAAATATCTGGAAAGTGAGAAAACAGAAAACAAAGAAATAAACACAAAAATTGAACAGTTTCATAGACACATGTAGGCTGACAAAGAAATGTCAGAAACTCTTCTCAGCAAGATCACTTTCATAACTGAAGCACATCGAAATCCCACAGACAAAATTACCACTACTGAAAATGGTATTGCAATAAAAAATTATGAAACAACAGGGGGAGACTTTCTACATGAGAAAATTTCTACATGAGAGTTTATAAATCCAATGAACCCAACAGACATTTCTCCAAAGACATACAGATGGCTAAAAGACACATGGAAAAATGCTCAACATCGCTAATTGTTAGAGAAATGCAATCAAAATTACAATGAGGTATCAACTCACAACAGTCAGAATGGCCATCATCAGAAGTCTACACATAATAAATGCTAGAGAGGGTGTAGAGAAAGAGGAACCCTCCTACACTGTTGGTGGAAATGTAAATTGTTACAGCCACTATGGAGAACAGTATGGAGGTTCCTTAAAAGGCTAAAAATAGAGCTACCATATGATCCTGCAATCCCACCCCTAGGCATATATCTGGAGAAAACCATAATTTGAAAAGATACATACACCTCAATGTTCATTGAAGCACTATTTACAATAGCCAAGACATGGAAGCAACCTAAAGGTCCACTGACAGAGGAATGGATAAAAAAGATATGGTACATATATACAATGAAATATTATTCAGTCATAAAAGAATGAAATAATGCCATTTGCAGCAACATGGGTGGAACTAGAGATTATCATACTAAGTGAAGTAAGTTAGACAAAGAAAGACAAATGTCATATGATACTGCTTATAGTGGAATGTAAAGAAAAAATGAAAAAAAAAGATACAAATCAACTTATATACAAAACAGAAATAGACCCACAGACATAGAAAACAAACTTATGGTTACCAAAGGGGAAAGGAGGGGAGGGATAAATTAGGAGTTTGGGGTTAACATATACACACTACTATATATAAAATAGATAACCAAAAGGGACCTATACTGTATAGAACAAGGAACTATACTCAATATTTTGTAATAACATATAAGGGAAAATAATCTGAAAAAGAATATATATATAAAAGAATATTTATACATATATAACTGAATCACTTTGCTCTACACCTGAAACTAACACATCATAAATCAACTATACTTCAATAAAAATAAATAAATCTAATGCACACAGAGAACCTCAGATAATCTGAAAAATATGAAATATGTATATTTAAAATAACACATAAGATAGTTAGGGACTCAGGAAATAAGCATAGAATAAATGCGGATATTTGGGAAAAATCAAATAGAACTAAAATTCAATATAATCATTCAATGTAACATATGACAGATTAAATAACAGATTAGGCTATTGGAAGCTTGAAATATGGAAGGTAGAGTTAAGAGAAACAATGTAAACAGAATTAAAGTGATGGAAAACATGAAAGAGTTTAAAAGATATGGAATATAAAATAAGACAGGCCATTGTATATCTAATGAGGTCATAAGAAAAGAAAAAAGTGGAAAAAACAATATATAGTGTGATAATGGCTGAAACAGTTGCAGGGTTGAAGAAAGACATGAGTCTTTAGATAAGAGGCACAATGGACCTTCAACTAGTGATAAAATGACAGAACATGTAAAGACAAAAAGCAAAACCTAAAAAACAGCAAAAAATTTTCTACAAAGGGAAAAGCAATGAGAATGATCTTAGACTTTTCATCAATAATAATAATTTCCAGAAAACGGGGGATAATATGCTGAGAGAGCTGAGGGAGGGAAAAAAAAGCCAAGAGAATCTAGATTTCTTTTTCAGTTAAATATAGATCTAAAACTAAAACAGATTAAACATTGCCCATATCTTACATTAGAGGAATCAAGTCAATTTACAAGACAAGGCTTGCAGAAAATATATTTCTTTAAAATATATATTGTACTTCCCTGGTGGCGCAATGGTTAAAAAGCTGCCTGCCAATGAAGGGGACATGGGTTTGAGCCCTGGGCTGGGAAGATACCACATCCCGCGGAGCAACTAAGCCCATGTACCACAACTACTGAACCTGTGCTCTACAGCCCACGAGCCGGAACTACTGAGCCCGCGTGCCAAAACTACTGAAGCCTGTGTGCCTAGAGCCCTACCAACTAAGATCCAATGCAGCCAAAAAAATAAAATAAAATAAACAGTTTAAAAAAAAGATATATATTGCATTTCACTTGACATTGTGAAAAAAAGATGTTCAAATTTAGTGAAACACAAATTACATTTGAACTTCTAGCCAATGACTAGATTAGATAGATAGATAAAATAGAAGGAACACGTTTCTTCATTTGCAGTGATGTGGTTGTCTATATAAAACTTCAGAACTTTTTCTTAATGTATTAGAACAAATTAGAGAGTTTAGCCATTGTTTTGGATGTACAATCAGCACACATAATTAAAAGTCCACTTGTATACTAGTAATTGGAAAATAGGAAATTGATTAAAAATTTTTTGGTATTAACAAATAAAATATAAGGTTCTTGGGCTAAACTTAAAACATGGGTAAGAATTTTTTTTAACATCTTTATTGCAGTCTAAGTACTTTACAATGTTGTGTTAGTTTCTGCTTCATAACAAAGTGTATCAGCTATATGTATACATATATCCCCATATCCCTCCCTCTTTGGCCTCTCTCCCACCCTCCCTCTCCCACCCCTCTAGGTGGTCATAAAGCAGCGAGCTGATCTCCCTGTGCAGCTCCTTCCCATGAGCTATCTATTTTACATTTGGCAGTGTATATATGTCCATGTCACTCTCTCACTTCGTCCCAGCTTACCCTTCCCCCTCCCCATATCCTCAGGTCCATTCTCTACATCTGCGTCTTTATTCCTGTCCTGCCCATAGGTTCATTGGAACCATTTTTTTTTAGATTCCATATATATGTGTTAGCATACAGTATTTGTTTTACTCTTTCTGACTTACTTCAATCTGTGTGACAGACTCTAGATCCATCCACCTCACTACAAATGACCCAATTTTGTTCCTTTTTATAGCTGAGTAATATTCCATTGTATGTATATACCACATTTTCTTTATCCATTCATCTGTCAATGGACACTTAGGATGCTTCCATGTCTGGGCTATTGTAAATAGACCTGCAATGAACATTGTGGTACATGTCTCTTTTTGAATTATGGTTTTCTCAGGGTATATGCCCAGTAGTGGTATTGCTGGGTCATATGGTAATTCTATTTTTAGTTTTATACGGAACCTCCATACTGTTCTCCATAACGGCTGTATTAATTTACATTCCCACCAACAGTGCAAGAGGGTTCCATGGGTAAGAACTTAATGAAAAAATTCTAATAATTTATTGCAAGAACTTTTTCTCTTTGTAATCTTTATTATATTTTTCTGAAAGCAACATCACATGCCCATTATAAAAGAGCAAATGATTCAAATGACTGATTTTGTACATACAAAAATCATGGTTCCCAAATTATCTGCCACTCTCAACCTCTTTAACTATTTGTGTATGTTCTTTCATATTACAGAATGCATGAATAACATATGTAAGTATTAAAAAACGTATATATGTATTCGAAAACCAATGCTATACTTGAGAAATAAAACAAATATTAACAATATCCTTCATGATTCCCCAGGAATACAAGTTAACAACAGTGATTTTTTTCATTAAAAGAAATTAAATACTTGGGCCTCCCTGGTGGCGCAGTGGTTGAGAGTCCGCCTGCCGATGCAGGGGACACGGGTTCGTGCCCCGATCCCGGAGGATCCCACATGCCGCGGAGCGGCTGGGCCCGCGAGCCATGGCCGCGGAGCCTGTGTGTCCGGAGCCTGTGCTCCGCAACGGGAGAGGCCACAGCAGTGAGAGGCCCGCGTACAGCAAAAAAAAAAAAAAAAAAAAAAAAAAAAAAAAAAAAAAAGAAATTAAATACTTAAAAAATAATAAAAGAGCAATATGCCATGTTCATAGCTGGAAGAAAGAACTATTTTAACAATAACTTATTCTTATTACATATATATGTGTGTGTGTATATATATATATATATATATACACACATATGTATTTTGTGTATACATATATAATGTGTTTCTAATTAAGATTCTGAGAGTGTTTGATATCTTGGCAAGATGATCATAAAAATCAAAATAAATCATAGAGCCATGCGTGGGTAATAAATTTATGAAGAAGATAGTATAGCAGAAAAAGAGGAATATTTAACCATAGAAATATACAAGATATTAAGGCATATTTTAGAGTCATAGAAACCAAGAAGCTGTATATTGGTGGAGGCAGACTGATTGAATAGAGAACACTGAAAGAAACCTACATAATTATAGAAACCTATTACATAATAGCAGTGGTTTAAAAAATATTTACTATTCGATTGTTTATTCCTTATTTTTCATATTCTTTCCAAATATAAACATAAAAGATTAAAATTACACAATTATGACTAATATGAAAAGAAATGATATAAAACAAATTCTTTTTAAATATTATTAGTTGAAAAATCAAATATTCAATACTTTAAATTAAAATATAAAACAACATATTAAGCACAAGTTGCTTAAATAACATATAAAATGCACAAACCATAAAAATAGATATATGCTGATAAATTTTAAAAACTAATAACTAATAATTTATAATTTGATAAATAAATCAATTGATAAATTCAATATATACATTTCTTTAAAAAGAAATCATAAAGATAGTTAACTGCAAGATATTGGCTGGGAGATGATATTGGTAGAACATATTACTGACAAAGATAGTTTGTCATAGTTTGAGTTTTTAATACTATGGACAAAAAACTAACTCCTACAAATAAACTTTACAAAAGGAAAGTAAAATGAAAGAAAATGGGCAAAATATATAAACAGGCAATTTAAAGATGACTAATCATAACAGCATTAAATATATAAAAAGTTGTTTCACTCTATTTCTAAACAGGGTAATGTGTGTTTAACCCACAAGAAAATATAACTAGACATGCATCAAACTGGCAATATTGTCTTGGAAACGATATCCTTTATTTAAATTTTAAGATATACAAAAAATTAGACACATCCATATGTATTAAAGTGTAAAACTGATCTCAAGAACAGTGAGGGGGTCTGTGATTTTACTCTTCCTACAAGCTAACAATTTATCATGTCACAGTTTCATGGATGCTAGAAGACATAATACTCAAGCAGATAGCTTGAAATTCATGTTCACCTTGATTTCTCCAGCCCTAAAGTTCCAATGGAGATGAACAGTAGTCACACAATGAATCTCCCTCACAGCTAAGAAACTCAAATCTTGGGAAGCTAGTAAACCCACCCAACATTTTCCCCAGAAGGAAACATTATTTTTATTACTGGACAGCAGATAAATCTGTTCTATGCCCTGGAAGGGGACTATCTATATTTTCTAAGATTGTTCATTATAGAAACCTTCTTGAAAAGATAGTAGGGAACAAAAGCTTATACAAGATATGCAGAGATGCTGTGGAAAATTGTCTCTCAATATCAAGAATGGGAGTGATCCAATAAACCTCAAAACAGTGATGATATCTATAGGGTTAAAAAGCAAGCATATCAGATTTCTAAGAGTTTAAACTATAACATGAATATTTATTTAAAAAGCAATTCTAGAAGGGAGAGAGTAGCTCTTGCCAAAAAACAAAAACAAATAGAAAATATAGATTAAGAAATACAAACTGTTAAAAGACATCAGTGAGCTACTGAAGCAATGAGAGTTAGAAGACATAAGATTCCAGAAGAACCATGGAGCAGACTTTTTATAGCTGATTTTTCTCTGGGGGTATCTACTGATTCTAGGAATAGGCAGGAAGCTAAGAATCAGTGTTTTGCCCATTAGGAGTGCCACTATGCAAAAAGACAACAGCCAAAATTTAGGTGGTTTTGTAAGACTTTAGTAAAGGATTTGGAAACTTTTCCAATCTCAAACATAAAGCTAGTCTCCTCAAGAGATTTTCCAAATCATGAAGCTGTATGGAACAGGAGGAATATATACTTCACAACCCTGTTGCTGTTGTTCTTGACCATATGACTTGCTTTGATCTGTGGGATTAGGGTAGAAGTGACAGTGAGCCAGTTTCAAGACAATGTCTTAAGAGATTTTGAAAGTTTCCATTATCTTTTTGGGGAGTTTTCAACGCTAATCAAGATCAGAACATATTCGAAGTAGCCGATATCCTTGGGCCAGAGATTGGAATATTTGGAGTATTTCAAATTAGTCTAGCGAATTCCACAGCCAATACACATACCCAAAAGCCCTAAAGGAATCTTGATTAAGGTATGCTGCTGAGATGTTTATGGTGTGTGCTATGTAGTATTAGGGTGACAATAGATGACTAATACAGAAATTGATACATAGGTGAAAGTTATTCAGATAACAGAACCCTAAAAATGTAGCAGTGTCTTTAGGGTAGGGTGTTGTACAGTGAATAAACTGTTATAAAACGCTAGAGTCAGAGTGACCCAACATTACGCAGTGGTAAAATACTTGCTAAACCTATGAACTGCAATAACCTGAAAGAAAAAAAATGTAGTTCATAATCTTGTAGAGTTGGGTGAGGGACTTAAGGAAACACAATGCTGGAAGGGTGAGTTATCTGCTTCTACTGGAGATTACATATGTGTATATGTAGAAAACAAAAGAATATATAAAAACTACTTAAATTCATAAAAGAATTTACTGAGTAAACAGATTATACAGGGTTAAAGTGCAGTATTTGCATACCTGTACAATAGCAGAAACACAATGAAGATGAAATTTTAAAATATTTCCATGAACAATAACATCAATAATATCAAATACATAGAAAGGAATATATAAATGGTATACAGAAGATGTATAATGAAAACTAAAACTATTGCAAACTAAAGGAGACATAAATATTTCATGGAATATTATATAAATTATCCCCCAAATTGATCTTTAGAGTAAACACTGCTCTAATAAAAATTCCAGCCAAATTTGCCTTTTTGAGAGGAAGAGAGGGCAAAACAAATTCTAAAATTTACATTGAACTTCAAAGGCCAATAATGACCCCTTTTGAATATACAAGTTGAAATGATGAACAATGAAAAGAGTAAAAATATGATACACATAAACACATACTGAGAGTACAAACCAGAAATAGCAATGCATTATATTTTTAAATATATGCATAATTAACAAATATAACAACAATAATATTTAAGGCACAAAGGAAAATAAAAGATCTAAATACTACTACATCTCTTTTAAAACTGAATCCATTACTAAAAACTTCACAAAAAGAAAACTGCAGGCTTAAATTATTTTGGAGATGAATTCTTCAAAACATACAAGGAAGAAATATCACCAATCTCACATAAAGTTTTCCAGAGAATAAATAAAGAGGGAATATTTTCCAACTCTCTATATGAGACTTCATATCCTTAATAATAATCATAATAAGAACTTTACAAGATGACAAAATTCTCTTTATTAATGTAAGTGTAAAAATTCTAAAAACAAGACAGAAAATCAAGTCTGGGAAATATCAAAAGTATATTACATCGTGACTAAGTGACACTTATTCCAGGAATGCAAGACATAATTGAAGATATTAACCAAAAAAGGGATAAAAATCATATGTTCATCCCAACAGATGAAGGAAAGCATTAAAAACATTTCAGCATGCAATCATGATTTTTAAAAAATCCTCTTTGCATATCAGGAAGAAAAAGGAACTTCTTTGATATAATATATAGCATCTACCAAAAACCTACACAATACTTGCTTTCAAAACTTCTATCTAATATTATACTGAAGGTTCAGGCCAGTGCACCAAAGCATTCAAAAATAAATAATTAGTATAATAATAAAAAAGGAAAAATGACATATTATTTGCTGATGAAATTATTGTATACAAATAATGAATAGTGAATAAATGTGAATGGTTAAACCATGGTTCATACAGATAGATCATTGAATACTAAACAAAAATAATAATAAACAACAACAACAAAGTAGATGAATCCCTGGGGAATTATGCTGAGTGAAAACAGCCAATCTCTAATAATACATACTGTATTATTCTTTAATACACTACTGTAAAAAGACAAAATTTTAGAGAGAACATATTAGTTGTTGCCACGGGTTAGAGGTAAGAAGAAGGTGGTGTTGGAATGAAGTGGGTGTGATTGTAAGGTGGCAACATGAGGGATCCTTATGGTGATGGAACTGTCAGTGCTTTGACTATAGTGTTAGATACACAAACCTACACAAGTGATAAAGCTGTAGAAAGCTGAATAGACACACACATTGACACAAATTACTACATGCAAAACTGGTGAATTCTAAATAAGATTTGTGGATTGTATAATATCAGTATCATGATTATAATATTATAATATGGTTTTATACTGCTACCACAGATGAGAAACTGGGTAAAGTACACACAATATCTTTCTGCATTATTTCTTACAACTGCGTGTGAATTTACAATTACGTCAGAAGTATCAGTTAAAAATGTTATATGAATGACTATGTATCAGACTCTACAGAATTGAAAGTTGAAAACTCATTCCTCGGTTTATGTAGAAATTTTATAAACTAGGAATGCTTCCATATTCTAATTCAGCTGTTTCAAAGATCCACATTATTTTTTTTAATCTTTATTGGAGTATAACTGCTTTAAATTGTTGTGTTAGTTTCTGCTGTACAAGTTGAATCAGTTATATGTATACGTATATCCCCATATTCCCTCCCTCTTGAACCCCTCTCCCACCCTCCCTATCCCATCGTTCTAAGTCATCACAAAGCATTGAGTTGATATCCCGGTGCTATGCAGCAGCTTCCTACTAGCCAACCATCTTACATTTGGTAGTTTATATATGTCAGTGCTACTCTTTCACTTCATCCCAGCTTCCCCACACCCCCCTGCCTCCTGTGTCCTCAAGTCCGTTATCTACATCTGCATCTCTATTCCTGCCCTGCCACCAGGTTCATCAGTACCACTTTTAAAATTCCGTATATACATGTTAGCATACGGTATTTGTTTTTCTATTCCTGACTTACTTATGATGAAAATACATTTTCATAATAATTAGGTGCATGGCACTCATGTGCTATTCAGTCTTCTATGTCTAGGTACTAGGGAGTCAAAAATAATTGGAACAGCAAAAAATTCTTTTTTTTTTAACATCTTTATTGGAGTATAATTGCTTTACAATGTTGTGTTAGTTTCTGCTGTATAAAAAAGTGAATCAGCTATACATATACATATATCCCCATATCCCCTCCCTCTTGATCTCCCTCCCACCCTCCCTATCCCACCCCTCTAGATGATCATAAAGCAGTGAGCTGATCTCCCTGTGCTATGTGGCTGCTTCCCACTAGCTATCTATTTTACATTTGGTAGAGTATATATGTCAATGTCACTCTCTCACTTCATCTCAACTTACCCTTCCCCCCCCGCCATGTCCTCCAGTCCATTTTCTACATCTGCGTCTTTATTCCTGTCCGGCCCCTAGGTTCTTCAGAACCAATTTTTTGTTTTGATTCCATATATATGTGTCAGCATACGATATTTGTTTTTCTCTTTCTGACTTACTTCACTCTGTATGACAGTCTCTAGGTCCATCCACCTCACTAAAAATAACTCAATTTCGTTTCTTTCTATGGCTGAGTAATATTCCATTGTATATATGTGCCACATCTTCTTTATCCATTCGTCTGTCAATGGACACTTAGGTTGCTTCCATATTCTGGCTATTGTAAATAGACCTGCAATGAACATTGTGGTACATGACTTTCTGAATCATGGTTTTCTCAGGGTATATGCCCAGTAGTGTAATTGCTGGGTTGTATGGTAGTTCTATTTTTAGTTTTTTAGGGAACCTCCATACTGTTCTCCACAGTGGCTGTATCAATTTACATTCCCACCAACAGTGCAAGAGGGTTCCCTTTTCTCCACACCCTCTCCAGCATTTATTGTTTGTAGATTTTTTGATGATGGCCATGCTGACTGGTGTGAGGTGATACCTCATTGTGGATTTGATTTGCATTTCTCTAATGATTAGTGATGTTGAGCATCCTTTCATGTGTTTGTTGGCAACCTTTATATCTTCTTTGGAGAAATGTCTGTTTAGGTCTTCCACCCATTTCTGATTGGGTTGTTTGTTTTTTTGATATTGAGCTGCATGAGTAGTTTGTATATTTTGGAGATTAATCCTTGGTCAGTTGCTTCATTTGCAAATATTCTCTCCCATTCTGAGGGCTGTTTTTTTGTCTTGTTTATGGACAAAAAAAGCTTGATTTCACAGCTTTGCTGTGAAAAAGCTCTTAAGTTTCATTAGGTCCCATTTGTTTATTTTTGTTTTTGTTTCCATTTCTCTTGCTGTGATTTATGTCATAGAGTGTTCTGCCTATGTTTTCCTCTAAGAGTTTTATAGTGTCTAGCCTTACATTTAGATCTTTATTTCATTTTGAGTTTATTTATTTTTATGGTCTTAGGAAGCGTTCTAATTTCATTCTTTTACATGTAGCTGTCCAGTTTTCCCAGCACCGCTTATTGAAGAGGCTGTATTTTCTCAATTGTATATTGTTGCCTCCTTTGTCAAAGATAAACCCATGCACATATAGTCACTTTATCTCTGGGCTTTCTATCTGGTTCCATTGATCTATATTTCTTTTTTGTGCCAGTATCATACTGTTTTGATGACTGTAACTTTGTAATATAGTCTGAAGTCAGGGACCCTGAATCCTCCAGCTGTTTTTCTTTCTCAAGATTGCTTTGGCTCTTTGGAGTCTTTTGTGTTTCCATACAAATTATAAATTTTTTGTTCTAGTTCTGTGAAAAATGCCATTGGTAGCTTGATAGGGATTTCACTGAATATGCAGATTGTTTTGGGTAGTGTAGTCATTTTCACAATGTTGAGTCTTCCAATCCAAGAACATGGTATATCTCTCCATCTGTTTGAATCATCTTTAATTTCTTTCATCAGTGTCATAGTTTTCTGCACACAGTCTTTCATCTCCTTAGGTAGGTTTATTCCTAGGTATTTTATTCTTTTTGTTGCAGTGATAAATGGGACTGTTTCCTTTATTTCTCTTTCAGATTTTCTTGTTGTTAGTGTATAGGAATGCAAGAGATTTCTATGGATTAAATTTATATTGTGCTACTTTACCAAATTAATTGATTAGCTCTAGTTTTCTGGTAGCATCTTTAGGATTCTCTATGTATAGTATCATGTCAACTGCAAACAGTGACAGTTTTACTTCTTTTCTGATTTGGATTCCTTTTATTTCTTTTTCCTCTCTGATTGCCATGGTTAGGACTTCCAATATTATGTTGAATAATAGTGGTGAGAGTGGACATCCTTGTCTTGTTCCTGATCTTAGAGGAAATGCTTTCAGTTTTTCACCATTGAGAAAGATGTTTGCTGTGGGTTTGTCGTATATGGCCTTTATTATGTTGAGGTAGGTCCCCTCTATGTCCACTTTCTGGAGAGTTTTTATCATAACTGGGTGTTGAATTTTGTCAAAAGCTTTTTCTGTATCTATTGAGATGACCATAAGGTTTTTCTTCTTCAATTTGTTAATATGGTGTATCACATTGATTGAATTTGCATATATTGAAGAATCCTTGCATCCCTGGGATAAATTCCACTTGATCATGGTATTTGATCTTTTTAATGTGTTGCTGGATTCTGTTTGCTAGTATTTTGTTGAGGATTTTTGCATCTATGTTCATCAGTAATACCGGTCCGTAATTTTCTTTTTTATGATATCTTTGTCTGATTTTGGTATCAGGGTGATGGTGGCCTCATAGAACGGGTTTGCGAGTGTTCCTCGTACTGCAATTTTTTGGAAGAGTTTGAGAAGGATAGATGTTAACTCTTCTTAAATGTTTGACAGAATTCACCTGTAAGCCATCTGTTCCTGGACGTTTGTTTGTTGGGAGATTTTTAATGGCAGTTTCAATTTTGTTACCTATGATTGGTCTGTTTATATTTTCTAATTCTTCCTGGTTCAGTCTTAAAATGTTATACCTTTCCAAGAATTTGTCCATTTCTTCCAGGTTGTCCATTTTATTGGCATATAGTCACTTACAGTAGTCTCTTATGATCCTTTGTATTTCTGCGGTGTCAGTTGTAATCTCTCCTTTTTCATTTCTAATTTTATTGATTTGAGTCTCTCCCTTTTTTTCTTGATGAGTCTGGATAAAGACTTATTGATTTTGTTTACCTTCTCAAAGAAGCAGCTTTTAGTTTTATTGATCTTTGCTATTGTTTCTTTGTTTCTATTTCATTTATTTCTGCTCTGATCTTTATTATTTCTTTCCTTTTACTAACTTCGGGTTTTCTTTGTTCTTCTATTTTTAGTTGCTTTAGGTGTAAGGTTAGATTTTTTATTTGATATATTTCTTGTTTCTTGAGGTGAGCTTGAATTGCTATATACTTCCCTCTTAGAACTGCTTTTCCTGCATCCCATAGGTTTTGGATTGTCGTGTTTTCATTGTCATTTTTTTCTAGATTTTTTTTATTTCTTCTTTGGTTTCTTCAGTGATCTCTTGGTTATTTCACAGTGCACTATTTAGCCTCCATGTATTTGTATTTTTTACAGTCTTTTTTTCCTGTAATTGATTTCTAATCTCATAGTGTTGTGGTTGGAAAAGATGCCTGATACGATTTCAACTTTCTTAAATTTTGCAAGGCTTGATTTGTGACCCAAGATGTGATCTCTTCTGGAGAACGTTCCATGTGCACTTGAGAAGAAAGTGTATTCTTCTGCTTTCAGGTGGAATGTCCTATAAATATCTATTGAGTCTATTGTGTCATTTAAAGCTTGTGTTTCCTTATTTATATTCTGTCTGTATGATCTGTCTGTTGGTGTAAGTGGGGTGTTAAAGTCCCCCACTATCATTGTGTTACTGTCTATTTCTCCTTTTATGGCTGTTAGCATTTGCTTTATGTATTGAGGTGCTCATATGCTGGGTGCATAAACATATTATTCATATCATCTTATTCTACCAGATTTTTTGTTCAAGTATTACCACTACATCTTTTATCTTTTGGAAACTCATCTTCTACTGAATTCTTCATTACCTTTCAAACATCACCCACCTCTTGTTTTAACTTCCTAGAAATATCCAAATACTAATTTCAATGACTATTTTTCAAATACATTAAATTCCCTTATCAATGTATTCTCCACATTTAAATTACACTAAATTTATATTAGATGTTCAAAAACTGTTTTGCGACTTTCAAAAAGCCCTTTATCCATATTTTATCATATCCTGAATTAATAAAACTAAATATAATTTTTGTGACTGCTCACAGATTGGATAAAAAAACATTCAAATCTCTACCTCTATCATAAAGTCATGATGATTTAACTTAACTGCACACTAAAATGAATTTTAAAAATCCACTCTATTTCTCTGATCAGCTTTCTATTTATTTCTCCAAAAGTGTGTCAAACCTTCTCTTTCTTAGATTCTCTAAACATACCTTTCTAATTTATTCTCATTAATTGACCTCACTTTCCTGAGAACATAAAAGGTATTGAACAGGAACTACCTCATCTTCTTTCTGAAGCGTCTACAATTTGAACTGCATTTGGAGTTCTCCTTTCCTCCTACCCATCTGATAATATTGGGACAGCCCCCTCCTTTATCAAAGGCAAATCTGCAAACTTAGGCTCTGCCTTCTTTTCCTTGATCACTCAGCAACATTAGAAAGGGTTGATCAGTCATTTCAATTTCTCCTATTAGTTTTCATAACTCCACAGTATTTCTTCTAATGTTCCTTCTACAATTTTGCCCTAAGTATCTCAGACCCCTTTCTCGTCTCCAAGTCTTTTACCAGCACTTAATATGTTGGAGTGCTTTAGTACTTAAGCCTATGTAATTTTCTTTTCAATCTATACTCTTTCCTAGAATGCTTAAATTACCAACTATGTGCCAAAGACTTCCAAATGTGTATCTGGAACTAAGTCTCAACTAATATCCTACATAGAATTGCCTTTTGAATTTAAAACTCAGTATGTCTGAAACTGATATCAGCATTCCTATTGTAGTGTTTCTTAGCAAAGAACACAGCACCTCCTTATTCAGGGAAATCTTCCATACACAAACATTACCAGTTCCAATTAAATCAATCTCCTTGAAGTATTTAAAAATCACTGAATCAGCAATCCTATTGATCCTAATTCTAAAAGATATGAAAAAATATTATAATTTCTTCTCCAATACTACTAACCTAATCTAAGCAATTGTCATATCTTACCTTTATTGCTTAAAAGGCTCCAACTTATTTCCCTAATTTCATCATTCCTTACTTATACTATTGCACACTTCACCAGCTTCCCATTTTCCATTGTTTTGCCAGAGTGATCTTTTAAAAATATATCAAATATCACACCTCCTTTAAAGTATTTCCTTCATACACTAACAGTAAGACTCCTGGGATCATGGCCTGTAAGGATTTATCTGATCTGTCTAGGAAATTAGAGATCATTTAGCTTTTGCCTCTCAAGTGCTATTTTTATACCACTGTGCTTCTCATTTACTTAACTGTAGACACACTGATCTTTTTTTAATATCAGAATATTCCTCAAAACCTATATATTTGATATTCTAAATTCCTGGAAAAATCTCCATAAATTCCTTTTTTTTCTACATAAATTCTTAACATTTCAACTTTTTGGAATTTGAATCTCAGAACAACAGTCCTCTCTTCAAAAAGGCCTTCTCTGGGGCTTCCCTGGTGGCGCAGTGGTTGAGAGTCCGCCTGCCGATGCAGGGGAAACGGGTTCGTGCCCCGGTCTGGGAAGATCCCACATGCCGCGGAGCGGCTGGGCCCGTGAGCCATGGCCGCTGAGCCTGCGCTTCCGGAGCCTGTGCTCCGCAACGTGGGAGGCCACAACAGTGAGAGGCCCGCGTACCACAAAAAAAAAAAAAAAAAAAAAGGCCTTCTCTGACTTTACCACATAAAGTATATTCATACCAAGTTATTACTCTTGATTCCATATTTTCTTACAAATGGAAGTTAGAATTGACTACTTTATTTTTTTAATTAATTACTGAGTGTTTTGGTGCAATATAATGTGAGCTTTATGATCATGGACATCTTCTGTCATATTCATTTCACTACCAAGTGATTAAATGGGACCTGAAACACAGAAGCACTTCCTAAATATTTTGAATACATATTAACATGAAAAGCATGCTCCCCTTTAGTTACTGCCAATGTTTCTTCTCAGTTTTGGGAATAGAAAGATCTAAAGACTGTACCTATACATCCTCTTGGATCCTTCTAATTAACCATTGACATATAACAGTGATATTTTAGAATGCAATTCTGAATAAGGCAACTCATTGCTTAAGTATTTCCAATGGCTTCTTATTGCTCTTAGGATAAAGACCAAATACTATAACCTTTGTGACAAGATTTCAAATGGATTGTATTTTGCCTTTCTTCATCCCCTTCCCTCACCATCCTTCTCACTATGTTTATCTAAAAACCAGTTGAATTTTATCTTTCTTATCTCAAAGTTTCATAAATGAATTAGCTTTATAAAAGCTAAAATGTTTAATTTTATTCTAAGTGGTAAAGAATTGTAATGATAATGAACAAATAATATGAAAAATTAAAATGAGTGCAGCCCTAATAGTATTTTAATGCATTTACTTTGTAAATTGAACATGCTTTTAAACATACTCTCAATACCTCAAATCAAAGGATTTGAAATGTGCTAAAATGTGCAGTCAGCATTTTTTTCATTAGGATCTTTTGGAAACATGGTTGTCCAGCAGGATATTATTTATATAATTTTTAACTGAAGAAAGTGTTGTAAAGTAACTTTTCTTAAAAACTTACCTACTCAATCTACACATAGTTTTTCCTTGAATAGACCACAGTTCTATAAGATGGTTTAAAATTATCAGTTCTTGATAAAATCAAAATAATACAATTTCAAAAGTGTGCTAAAGACTTTGGCATGGGTCATCCAGGAACTGATTCTATATATTGTACTTTAAAGTCTTTTTAGCTTATTTAATCTGGTGATTACCTTAATTTTAATTGTGTAATAAAATGTACAAAATTTCTTCTAAACATTAGATTCATTTTGTTTAATGTCATGTGAATCAATTGAATAATGACAATGGTTTCAGTGAAGAGATTTCAGGTTAAGTTACAAAATTTAATATAACTGACAGGCAGCATATTGTTAATTTTCCCCTTGGACCTGGATAAGCAAAATACATTGAATATCCTGAAGCCATCATGAAGAAAACATTTTAATGAAGAAAAAGACATTCTAAATAGCAATTTTAAAATGTAATATGAGTCATTTTCTAGACTTACAGTTGATGAAGATGCAAGGAGTATTTTTTGGAGTTCAAATAGAAAGTAGAAAATTGCTGGAATGCTGTTTGCAAATAAGTCTAATTAGCTATAGTTACTTGAAGGTCTGCTTAAGAGAGAAGATAGAAAAACAACTTAGAGTGAATCAATAGGGAAGCAAAGTTTCAGCAGGCAAGTCTTATCTGTGAGGGAGCTATTCCAACAAAGGAGGAAGGAATATCCGCAGACTCATGACACTTCAATATCAAAATGAGATACATTCAGGGCCTGGATCATAGGGGCTCTCACTAAATATTAGTTCATATTCTCTCATAATTTGTGCTTAATTTTTTGGGAAAATATACTTTTTGCATTTGTTGTTTTATTTTTTTAAAGACAAATGATCCCTTCTTTGGCAAGAAACAGACTGAATGAAATAAAGGTAAAAAAAGGAAAGTACATCAGTGCCAGACTTGCCCCCCAATACATCAGAAACTATAATTACAAATGTAATTGCAAAGCTTCAAGTATTTTTCTTCTAAACTATTTTTAACTTTTATATAGGAGTATTAAACATATTTTTTCAAACAAAACATTAACAATATGATACAGATTTTTAAGTGATTTCCATGCATTAAGGATGACTCTAAGACAATTCCATGTATTAATTTCTTTAATCCTTACAACATTGTTAAATTGGTACCATCATTATCTCCATTTACGAAAGAGAATACTGAAGCACAGTAATTTTACAAGGTTCCATAGCTGGTAAGTGCTTGAGTCAAGTTACACTAGATACTGTACAAATGCAGAAGTCACATTCATAGGGTATTGTTATGAAGCTTGTGTGGAGTCAAATCATTTCACTTGTGTTAAAGACTTTAGGCAATCTTTCTGTCACTAAGCCTCTCTGAGTCTAGAATCACTGTCCTAAAATGAAGCAGCTATACATTCCCATCATTATATTTTAAGAGGACTATTTCATCCTGAAATTCTAAGCCACATTATTTGAAAGAAGTAGGTGTGTGTTTGCTGAATGCATATTACATGATACTGGAAGTATTCTTATAAAGCATTATAAAATTCTTCAACCCAGTCCTTATGTACTACAGTGGAGGTTTTGAAAGCCTAAGAAATAGGGCTGCCACAATGTTTCACTTGCATTAGCATCTTTGTTCTTCAAATGTTAGTGTTGTTTCATCTTTACCTATTAACGACTGAACTTTGATAGTATTTTGAATAAATTTTGAAATTATTTTCTCCACCAAATAAAGTAAAATAAACCCAATAGAAGTTTTAAGCACTATGTCCTTTTGAATTTTGTTCCTTTTGTAGTCTCAATTATGTCTAGTTCTAACATAAGGAATTCAGTCCATCACTCCATGGTTCCATTTTATTACACCAAGTTAAGTGATCCCAAGTAGCCTCACTTGCTTAGTCATGGTCATTCTGTCAAATAAATAGCTACAGAGAAATGTGCAAAGTACAAAGCTTTCTCCTTAGGAAAGCAGGGCAGCTAATTAATTTAGTTCTTAGAAAGGTTATAATTATCCACTTATCCAAAAGCCATTCTGCTGGTGGTAGCCAGTGCTTTTAAAATTTTAGAATCCACAGAGCATTTCTGAAATTAAAGTCACATTAAAAAATTACTACTATGCCAAGAAGTGATAGTAGCAGATTAGGTGCCAAATGCAGTTTAGAACTATTATCACTGAGATATATATATAGCCTCATTTGTAGATATCTCAGTGAATTTCTAAATTAACCAATAAAGGAGGGATAGTTCATAATATAATAGATATATGAAGCCAAATAGATTTTACCTGACATCTATGTTAACTATGAGATGCAAATCAAGAGATAATTATAATAAACCAGATAAAACTAGGCTTATTTTTCCTTTTTTCTTTTCCTTTTCCTCTTCCTTCCTTCTTCCTCCCTCCCTCCTGCTCTTTTCTTCCTTCCTTCCCCCCTTTTTTCTTTCTTTCTCTCTTCCTTCCTTCCTTTTCTATTTTTTCTTCCCTCCCTCCTTTCTTTTTCTTTTTCTCTTTCTTTTCTTCCTCCCTCCCTTCCTTCCTTTCTTTCTCTCTTTCTTTCTTTCTTTCCTTGAAACATAATGATTAGCAGTTGCCTGGATCTTCTAGAAAGGAAAATACAAGAAATGGAATCCTTGCTTTCATTCTTCATTTGTGTCTGATGATTAAGGTAATATACTTTTATCTTTAAATACTGAATCAAAAGCAGGGAAGGGTAAGCTGTGACAAAGTGAGAGAGTGGCATGGGCACATATACACTACCAAACATAAAATAGATAGCTAGTGGGAAGCAACCGCATAGCACAGGGAGATAAGCTAGGTGGTTTGTGACAACCTAGAGGGGTGGGATAGGGAGGGTGAGAGGGAAGGAGACGCAAGAGGGAAGAGATATGGGAACATATGTATATGTGTAACTGATTCACTTTGTTATAAAGCAGAAACTAACACACCATTGTAAAGTAATTATACTCCAATAAAGATGTTAAAAAAAAAAAAAAGCAGGCTTGGCAGAGTCGGAAAGGCATCAAAATGAAAGTAAAAGACTCTTTCCTTAGGAAGCATTTTTTGGGAAAATGAAAGTCAGTTGCATAAGTTGAAGGGCTCCTAGTCACTCTGTTTTTCTGACTCATCACTAAATTAATCACAGATTCCAACGAAGCTTCTTCCTGTTTGCCAAACATGCCCCCCATGGCCCTTATGAAGAATTATTTCAGAGGCAATACCGTGCTTGAAGTCAAATTGGAGTAGAGGAGAAATAAGTATCAGGTGAGGAAATAGGAAAGTAAATACCACCATTTTTGGAGAGGTTTAGCATGAATTGGCAAATAATTGACTGATAGGGTAATAACTCTCAGATGATATGGGTCGTGGGGTTTAGTTATCTTAGGCAAAATCACTGAGAATACTGAAAATTCCTACCTATACACTTAAACACTTTCCTGATACTCATACAACTCTCTCATTTTTTATCCTCTTCCAATTTACTGTATAGATTATAAAATGAGAAGCCTTTTCTTTATAATGCATATAATTTAATTAATAAGCAGAGCACTTCTCCTTCAAATACAGATATACATACAGAAACATGCATATATGTATATATATATGCTACATAGATATGCTTTGTGTGCACACATGTGTAAACATACTGTGTACTGATAATAATCAACTAAAATAAATAGATGATAGGTTCATATACAGTAAATTTTTTTCCTATTATATATCATTGATTTAATAACACTATCAATATTGTATGTATGAAAAAAATATTTTCTAATAGCTACTTCTGTATTTTTATGAGTGTATTATTTATAACAAACTTCAAATTGGTTTTATATATTTTTCTGCCAAAAATGTGATTTTTAAACCTCCTTTCCTTCTAAGGAATAAAAATGTACATGAAGCCTCTGTACATTTGTTTTCTTCCTCATATTTAATGACTAATCAATCACTTGTACAATAAAAAGCATGACCACAAAATTAATAGCAATAACTTGGAATAATATTGTAAACATAAATAAGACCTCCTTACAAATATAGAATATATCAATCTATACACTAGAAAAAAAATTTGATGTTTATTGTATAAATATCAACTGTATTCCAGAGAAGTCATTTGTGTTTCACAGAAAATGATGAAAAATCTCTAGTGGTTTTACTTACTCTTTGAGAAACATTTTTAAGACACAATGAAATTGTCCAGTAACATCCAGTTTTAAAATATTCAGCCTTAAACTTCCAATTTTTAAAAATTTCCTTTGATGGCCACCTCTGTGAAATTAGAGTTTTCTCAGCACATGGTCTGCACATTCTATGTGTGCACTCACTTCCTACATACATCATTCTGAATGTGCTTTTCACAGTACTTTGTTTATCCCCACACTTTAAATAAACTATTTTTTAGCCACTGATTCATATCTTAAATTAGAGTAGTAGCAGTAAAAGGTGATATATGATAAATTATTAAACATAAACAATAAAAAGTAAATAATGTGAAACACCTGGACCAAAATCACTGAGCCTTGTTCAAAGACTGATAATAGAGACAACGTCGACAATGTGATTCTGTAGTTCATGGGAAAACCTTAACAATGTAGAGATTAAGAATAGAACAAGATTGAATTAAAATCTGAATGTAATATAAATTTCACAATTTCACAATTTCCAATTTGGGAAACGTAAAGAAAATTTTTTCTTCTCTCCCCTCCCGCATGCCACCACAAACAGCAGCAGCAGCTATTTCTACAGAAAACCATGACACACCACAAAGAATTGCAATGGTCCATTTACCACACTTTATAAACACTGCACTAATGACTCCTTCCTTATCACTCTTCACCTATTAAGACGTGCACTAAACATATCTTTTAAAGTTTTACACTAGTGTGGCTTCAAATACAACTTTTATGTGCAGTAATGATTTTCTAATGAATGTGCATGCCTCAATGTCTTCCAAGTATTGATTAGCATAAGCAGGCTAATTTAATTCCTAGCGATTTTCATTTGTCAACAAGATCTTTATCAGTTTCCTACTGTATGCCTAGCCTAATTAAGAAAAAAAAATTGAGCCAGATATATAAAATTGTGATTTTTCTTTCTTAGATGGATAGAGGATAAAGGTAATGGTTAAATATTGTAATATTTAATTTATATAATGGTTTGATATTATATTTAACTTATAATTCCTATTTATTTAAAAATAAAATAACATTTTCAATAACAATACAAAAACATTAAAGTAATTTTGAAAATAATAAGATATGAATAATAATGTGATTCTAACACTATCGCTAGACTTACTTCATCAAGGGGTAAAATTGATATGAACTTGTTTCAACCCCTAATCATATGTATTCAACACAGTACAATATATTCAATACAATTCACATTCTATACAGTTTTGCTGGCTCTAATCAAATAACTATTTTTTTTCTTTCTGTATCACTTTGACTTTGTATAACATGTTATAAATACCAATTTTAAAAAGTCTAATTCTGTGCTTTTTGCATGAAAATTTTCATTTCTCCTTCGTGTTTATAATTTTTAATATCTGCATAACATTCCTTTTAGCTGATGTATTATAACCTTTAAAACCTCCTTAGACATAAGATTTTCACTTTTTTAATTTTATGATTTTATGAATTAAAATTTTACCAAACTTTTCTGAGTGTATAGCATTGTATTTTTGATAATTGTTCCCTTATATCAAATTTCCATAAGTGAGATTACCCAGAGACTGTGATTATTTATTTTGATTTGGGGCCATGCACCATATGTTTCCAGAGGATCTTACCAATATATAACACCAGATTTCTTATATACAGAAAGACTTGGAAAAGTTATTTTCCTATACTGAAGTTATCTTGGGATAATAATGGCAAACTAAATCCTGTGTGATATTTAAATTCCTGTAAAATTTATTCTTCATTTCCTACTACCTAAAGTCTGTCAAAGGTTTTTTTCCACGTCTCTGCATGTTGCTATAAATAAATGTTTCATTGATACCTTGGTGATACAGGAATACTCATCCACTTGCCATTCTGAGATGTTAAATAAAACATGACTGAGTGTAAAATTCTTCTAAAAGTGAAATTTAGAGTCAATTATAAAACTTACAAATTCTCCTACTTAACTTCCCTGAAGGATAGTATAAGCATCATTACTCTGAAGAAGAGCTGAAAATACATAAATACACTGCCATTTTGAATATCAACAACAGTACCTGAAAAACAAGTAACTCATCTTTTGAAGTGGTATTCTCATGTGATTTTTTGAAAGCTGATACTTCACATTCTGAAAGTCACAAACCAATAGCGAATGTCATAAAAATATTACCTAAGAATCCCTTGCTGATTTTTATTTACAGGAAAAAAATAGTTTTATTTTTAAAGAGACTAACTGTCCCCTTTTTTTGGATTGAGGAGAACATCTAGAGGACTGTACTATGTCAGGCTATCTAGAAAACTAAACTATTAAAAAAATACACATGACACTTTGTAAAATGAAAGGCCACACATATTT
Source organism: Mesoplodon densirostris (assembly GCF_025265405.1). Taxonomy (NCBI): domain Eukaryota; kingdom Metazoa; phylum Chordata; class Mammalia; order Artiodactyla; family Ziphiidae; genus Mesoplodon; species Mesoplodon densirostris. The sequence goes on from NC_082663.1 coordinate 88,385,079, forward strand.
GGAACTAACAAGTCATTTCAATGATATGTATTAAATTCCAGAGGGCCCAACACTGAGCTAACTTATAGGGAAATCCAAACTAGTTTTATTCAATTCCGCCACAGAATGGGACTGGGAAAATGTTTTTCTCATGTCTTACTGCAATACAGAATGTCCAAGACCACCTATTCATATTCAGATGAACTTAATGGTTCAAACTACTAGTTGACAAGTGGTCCAGAGGCTGTGAATAGATGAGGATCCGGAATCAACAACATTCTGGAACTTCTGTCCTTTTTCATGTCAATGGCTCTTGCTTCTCTACTCCTTCCTTTAAATCTGCATCTCCCCTATGCCACCAGTTCCCCTTCCCTCCCATTTACCACAGACCTAAAATTATCTTTGGGTGGAGAAAAACTTGCACTCTAAGTACATGGTAGAATCTTTCAGTTTATCACTTAGACCAATGCTTTCTCTAAGTATTTACTTGTCAGTTCTATGTATGATGAAAGAGGATGAAAAGGTCTTAGGGTTCGAATGAAATGCTGGAAGATAAGAAGAAAAATACACAGGAAACACACAGGTTAATACTTCTAGATATAACCCTGCTCTCTGTGTTACTGCTTACAAGAAAGCTTCCAATCCTAGTTTCCCTTTGTAATAGAGTTTGAAGCTCTGAGTAATGTGAATCATATTTACATAAAGTGTAGGCAAGCAGTGAATCTAGTTTTCATTGTTTCTTTTATTTTTCCAGTGAGTGGAATCCAGGTCATCAAGTATTCCCACTATTAACAGGACAGACATAGTTACAAATTCTCAGACTAACATCTGTATATTCCATTATGTTTTGTTATCCAAGAAAATCTCTGAGTGATTTAACATCCATGTTTAAACAAATAGCTGAAATTCTTCCAATTTGAAACACTCTTTTTGAATTCCAGATATAAAACTGTGGATTTTAATTTAGCTATGGCATACTCATGACTGAAATAAGCTTGAAACTTTTCTGCTGCTAATTTTATTAAAAGTAATCCTTTTTCTCTTTCACGGAAAACATATAGCCTCTCCCTAGTTTGACATACATAAAACCTCAGGCTTGTTTGTGAAATAAATTTCACACATTCTGTACTTCATTATTTTAAGGAAAACATATGTCTCTTCAGCTGGATCTTTTGGTAGGTTACAAATGGATTCTTAGCCTCTGTTGTGATATAATTAGATTGGTTTTATTTATGATGTTATTTATAGCTTTGTAGTCCATTACATAATATATAGAGTTTCTAAAACATTGCCCTAACGGGGAATTCATGTGCTCTTACAGGAGGAAACAAGTAAATATAGGTGGGAATTAAGCACCATTATCAAGGCTTATTAAAAACCCCTTCAATTAGACATTCACATTTTTCTTTATTCTTTCATAACCGTGCAGCTTGTAAAAATTCTTTAGTATGTTATGCATATGCAAAAGAAACACAAGAAAGTACCAGCAATTAAATCCTACCTCATTATCTTTTTGATGCTTTGATTTTACAGATCTTCTCTTGTCCACAGAGCCATTCTTTATCCTACCACAGAAGGCACTTACCTTTCTCATAACTGTCATAATATCTTGTCATTTTAATCTACTTTGTTTTTCTTTTAACTGATTGTCACCCTCTAACAAAATGGACTCCTTCAGGACAAGAAACCTGTCTCCCTTGTCTGTGTCTCCCCAGAATTAATATCTCACAAATCATTTTTACCTTCCATAAACCTTTGAAAAGTCTCATTTATCTTTCTATATATACTTCTTATTTCTCCCCAAATAGCTTCCATTAGGATATATATTCTAAATAATACATTCTTTGAATTAGTAAAGGTAAGCATTGTGCTTTGAGGCCTATTTTTTATCACATATTTGTTGAAATGATAATGTATATAATTGCATCAAACTCTTTTTGCTTCTCTTAGTCCAAAGATATTTCCATGTTACAGATAACTGGTTAATGTAAAACAAAATCAGTATGCAAAATTAGAATGTCATAGATTAAATTTAAAATATAATGTAGAGTAAAAATTAATTCTTGAAAATATTTATTTTACCTCATATGAAATACATCAGGACTAGTTGTCCACAGCTTATAATGTCCCAAAGCATAGCTTTACTTTTAAACACAATAGAGTGATTTTTATATCTAGGCAATATTAGATTTACTAATTAATTTAAAAATTAATTCATTAAACAAATTCTATATAGTAAGTACTATGCTAAGTATTATCAGTCGGGATACATTTCTTCTTAAGTAATTAGTTTTTATTAAATATAAAACATAAAAATCTGCCTTTCCTACATCTAATGTTTCATTTATTTATGAATCACAAGGACAAATTAAGAGAAATTGTATGTACAACATATTATGAACAAAGGCCTCTGTTTATCAAATGGCTTCTTGTACTTCTCTATTAATGATTGCACAACTGTTAAGAGGCAAAATGTATGATAATTTGGAATTGTTTTTACCTGTATGCCATTAATAAACCCTAATCACCAAGATAAACACCTCTTATAATTGAGAGAACTTATTTAAAAAGAGGTAAAATAGGAACTCAAATAATATTCTCACATATCAGTTAGACATTCCAAATTTTAAAAGAAAAATACTTTCAGTAGAAATTTATCTTTAGTTTTTATAACTTACTATGTTCAGTTCAATTGCCTGTATTTGAATCTGAGCCTTACCATTTACTAGAGGTAGAACCTTTGGGAATTTTTTAACCTTTCTAGGCCCTAGTCTCTTTATTTGTAAAATTACATCACATGGTTCTTTGGAGAATTAAAGGAATTTTATATGTTTAAAATGTCTGACAAATTATAAAAGCCCTATAAATATTATTTTAATCATATGAACTTGATTTTAATAGTATAATAATTTCTCTTATAATTCCCTGTTCAAAACATATTCAAATAAATATCTTCTCAAGAACACTTACTCTTTCCTCCTTTGGGGGCATCCAGGTTTTTATGAGGTAGAAAGAATCTTCCGTCCTAGGAGAAGTCCTTCAAGTAGTACCTGAGTGTCAGTCAAATGGCAGTTATCACATATCTATTATAGTTAATGCCTTTCAATATATTACCCTTTCACAAGCCCAAGGACTATAATTATTTGGAAATAGATTTTTACCTTAATATTAGTGTGCTTTAACCTCTTTGAAAGCAGGAGGTCAAGGAATATTTAAATTATAGTCTGTGTTTCCTCCTTACTCAGAGAGTTCAAAATTTTTTAAATGAATAGTTTAATTAAATAGGTTTTCTTAGGCTTTAAAAATAATAGAAAAAATATAGTGTGGGTCACTTTTTACCCAATCATAAATTTATCATTTGTTAACTCATCAAAGCCCTTCTGGCAGTGCTGGCACAGAAGGTGGGATGAGCACTCAGGGCTCTCATTTTTCTGGTTGGTTTCAGGCTCTGAGTCACTCTCCCTTCTGTGTTATTCTAACAGCAGAACACCAGGAAATGTTGTTTGTGTAAATGTCAGTAAAGTGAAATTGAGTCTCCACAAATAATCCTATATAAAAGCTCTATAACATTTTATTTCTAAAACTGCTCCAAGATCTTTACTAACTTATCAATATCACCAAAAACCATAGTGGCGATTACTTTTTTTCCGAAGAAACACTGTTTTAAAAATCAGTTATAAAAATCACAATCTCTACCACGTTTAGGGTTATGGACATTTGAATTTGAAAATTCAGCATGAAACCATGCCTTACATTACCACAGAGTAAATACTGTGGACTATCAGCAGTTTAAATCAGATAGTTTTGCTTGACCAAAGGATACACAATGAGACAAAACAAGGGGAATTACACACAGTGTGCACAATAGGAGTTGCATTGTCCAACCAAATCAAAGTCCTTTTACGTTCATGAGGCAGGAGGCGGGGAACAGGAGATGCTTGTTAGACACTGATTTTTGCAGACTCACACATCTGCATAATGATCTTAGTCAACAGCATTATGTAACACAAAGGGCATGGAGATGGCTACCCTGCTTAGATTGCCAGAGGAAATATTAAAATACAAAATAAGCTGAAGCCTGCCTGTGCCTTTCTATATGTACATAATAAAGCAGCAGGAGCTCAAAGTACTGTCGGCAAAATATTGAGCCCTGGGTCTCTAGACTTACTAGGAGAAACTTGTCCAACCCTCTTATTTTAAATATATCTAGTTCACGTGACAGAGAATATATGATATTACTCCATACCTGATCTTTGACTTTATTTCTGAGATATCTCTTGATAGCTTAGTTTTAGATACATCACCAAAAAAAAAAAAAAAAAAACACAAAAAAACCCCCAAAAAACCCACATAATTGTTGAGTGTCTACTATGAATTGGAATAAGTGGCAAAGAAATGAACACAAAAATCAGAATACCAGCTTTTGCAGAGCTTAGTAACAGGGAAATAAAACCATGATCAATTAAATATATATATACTATATATATTTATACATTATAGAAAATTTTGGTAAAATTTACAGTTAACTTAAAAAATATATTTATAAAAGATATTCATTTAATTGATTTCATTGCTGACTAAATGTTTTCATATTTGATCTGGGAATTCTTTGCGGGTAGTTTCCTCCCTCCCTCCCTTTCTTTCTTCCTTCCTTCCCCTCACTTTTCTTTCTTATAAATCAATTCAAACTCAGTACATATATATCTACTTTATTTTCAATACCTGCATTATATTCCATTTATGAATAGAAAACAATTGACTTTATTCCCCTAAATATGAATAAATGAATACTTATGACATTTTTACTATTTACAGTAATGTCACATTGAGCATATAACATATGTTATATGAATTCTAGTGCTTTGTATGAATATCTTCCAAGATAAATTTCTAGAAATAAAATTGCCCATTCAAAAAATATACTTTTAACTCTGTTCTATTAAAATACCTCACCCTGAAAGAAGTTTATGCCAAGTTATATACCAAACTATAGTATGGGAATACCTGTCAAATTGTAATTTTTCTTAATTAATCAATTTATTCATTTATTCAACAAGTAGTTATTGTAACCTTATAATATGCCAGGCACCATTATAGCTAATGGTTCACTATTATCACAGTGAACCAGCCAGAAAAAGCTGCTGCCATACCAGAAGCTTATATTCTAACAAATAATTAGTGAAGCTTGTCCAACAATGCTTGATTTTATGATAGCCTTCTGGCCTGAAGAAAAAACAGATAGAATTTTGAGGAAAAAACTCTTCTGAGCTTTGCCATGGTGTTCAGATAGATACTATATCCTGGTGAGAACTGAAAATATGCAAGATTTATTTACAAATTAGGAGTCTATTTAATTACTGGAAGCCATTATAATTATCTCACACATTTTATTTTTGCAAAACATCAAAAGGTTAGTGAGAAAATTATACTCCGCCTTAGGTCCACAATTTGGCATTGTAGCAGCAGAATGCAATTCTAGGTCACTGTACACTTAAATATTCTCTAATGATGATTCTATTTGCTTCTTTCTCTTCACATAACACAGTATAATCTCGTGTTGCTATTTTAATCATTTTTCCTGTATTTCACAATAATTTCACATTCTATAAAAATCTTACAGAAATAAATTTTAGCAATTAATTTTAAAATTTTATACTCCTATGAATTGACAATCCATGCACATGGTTATGACACATTTACAAACAACTATACATAGAGTAAATTGTTTTTTCCATCCTAGACCCACAACAATCCTGGTGGCAGCCATAATTGTATTTCTTGTGCATACTTAAATAATATTCTAGGCATATACCACCTAAACTGAAGGCACACATATAGTTTATTGACTAAACTGAGACTTTTGTGAGAGTAAAAGGGTGTACAAGTTTTCATTATGCCAGGACAACAGGTGAAAATCAGAAATATACGGGGCAAACTAAAATATGTGGTCACCCTAACTGTACATCATATGTATTCAGGTAAATATATTTTCAAATTTGATCTGTAAGGCAGCAAGTACACACTATTCTTCACTTTCTTTTTTCACATAACAATGGTTTGAGTATATTTCCAGAAAAAAAAGACTAATCCTTTATAATATCTACATAAATACATCATTATTTTCCCTGCTGACATTTAGGTTATTTCCATTCTTTTACTATTACAAAAAATATTGTATTGAACATTCTTATATATAGGTCGTTTTGCTTATATATAAGTATATCTTTATGATAAGTTGTTAGAATTGTTGAACTAAAAGCTATGTGTTTTTTAATCAAAAAATCCACAAACAATAAATGCTGGAGAGGGTGTGGAGAGAAGGGAACCCTCCTACACTATTGGGGGAAATGTAAATTGGTACAGCCACTATGAAGAATAGTATGAAGTTTCCTTAAAAAAACTAAAAATAGAGCTACCATATAGTACTGCAATCCCACTCCTGGGCATATATCTGGAGAAAAACATGGTCCGAAAGGATGCATGCACCCCAACATTCATTGCAGCACTGTTTACAATAGCCAAGACATGGAAGCAACCTAAATGTCCATCGATAGAGGAATGGATAAAGAAGATGTGGTACATATATACAATGGTATATTACTCGCCATTAAAAAGAATGAAATAATGCCATTTGCAGCAACATGGAGAGACCTAGAGATTGTCACACTGAGTGAAGTAAGTCAGACAAAGAGAAATATCATATGATATTGCTTATATGCAGAATCTAAAAAGAAATGATACAAATGAACATATTTACAAAACAGAAACAGATTCATAGACTTAGTGCACAAACTTTTAGATTCTGAGTAATATTTCATTGTATGTATGTATCAATTAATCAAACACCAAAAAAACCCGTTCAAGATAGCAGACGAACTGGAGACACAAAAGGGTTGCTATTCCACAGCAATGCTAAATTTGGAGGATAGAGAATATCCTTTGATTAAGTCACCGTTTTTACTCCCTGAAGGTATCCCCAAAGCTTATTGTGCTCCATGGCCCTTAGTTCTGCTCTCTGGGATTTACTTCCTCCTCTATTATTCTCTTGAGCCGTATCTGAAGATAGTATTGAAGAATATGCTCACTTCAGCCTTCTTCTACTTTGTAGAATATTAGGTACTCAAATATCATTTTAAGTTTTGCATAGTCTTTCTCTTTTGACCCAAGGTGCTGTGGCTCTTTAATGACTGAGTCTAATTTTTCTTCTCATTTCTCCCAGTCAGCTCCACATGCCAAGAGTCAAAGCTACCATTCTTTTTAAGATGGATCTCTCTCTCTACTGCATATTTACATTTGTGAAGTCACACTCTCTATCAAAGTTGAGACACTAACCATCCTTCTAACTCTCAAAGAGTAGACTACTTGTTCTCTAAAAGTGGGGGGGGGGGAGAATCAGAATTTTTCAGCAATAGAGAAATGAGAAGAAAATAGAAGCTCAAAAAAGGATTTCACATAACTAGATTCATTGTTTAGAAATTCATAGCTTAAAAGTTATAAATGTTAATCCTTTTGCTTCTTTGTATTTTCTAGTACGTAGAGGCATAGTATTATGTTAGATGTCCAGGTAACATCAGTTCTTAGGCATGTAGGCACCAGTTGTTAACTGACTCTTCCAAAATGAGAAAAAGAGGAAATGAACAAAGCCTCATAGCTAAGGCTTTTTCTCTTGCAATGTTCTGGCAGGCAAAAAAATAAATTTTAAAGGGATAATGTCATATCAGTATCTGTCATATTTAACAACTGAGGAAAAATATTTCTTACCCTATAAACAAGATGAAATTATTTAGGTATTTCTTGATGGCATTTATTTTCTTTACTGCAATGAAAATCACTATACATTTTCCTACTCTTTCCTCTATCAATATTTATTGAGTGTTTTACTCTTTGGCAGGGACTATGCTATTCACCTGAGGAATGCAAAATGCAAAATTTCTTACACATTCTGAAGTAAAAGAAGAACGACTAAACAAGCAGTGTCCAAATAGCATGCACATTAATCAGGAATAAGCTGAGCACTAAGTGAAGAGGCAAGAAGGTCCTCCTGGGGAAATGGGGAAGAATTCACAGAGGAGGTACTAATAGAATCTTTAAAAATGAAGAGTAAGCAGATAGATATTGCAAGTTGAGATGACACCAATGCAAAGGCAACAGGCATGAGAAAATAAGGGCACTGCAAATACATTGGCATACCAGACCCTAATTTTCAACTAGAGAGACCTGAGTTCCAGACTGTTTGGCCCTGTAAAAACCCATTCTTCAGCAGTTAGAATGCTATGAATTTTTTAATTAAAAAAATTTTATTTATTTTACTAAATGTGGTATGATCAGATGAGTGATTTAAAGCAATCAAACTTATAGGACGGGGAAAAGGATTGGCATGGGGTGGTATTGACGGCAGGGAGACCAGGCTGTTAAAGGGGTAGAACACTCACAGGTCTGAACAAAGACGGTGATCATTTTTTCCCCCCAAAATACCTTTCAATAAAGGAAATCTTTCTCCTGATTTAACTGCAAATATTAATATAAATTTTTCTTTCTACCATTTTTCTGAAAAAACAAGTTTCAATGTTGTTTTTACTTAAAAATATACTATATGAAAATGTATAGAGTATAACTAATTTTAATAGAGTATAACTGATAGATACAAATGCACAACTTTTAAAATTTCTATGAGAAGAATGGACAAATATTTTATTCATATAAAATGTTAAAGCTCAACATGAAAATAGTTACCTTTTTAAATTTACATTGTCTTTCGTTATTAGGGGGATACATGTTTAGATGAAGGAAATTTTCCTTAAAAATATCCATTTAGGGCTTCCCTGGTGGCGCAGTGGTTGAGAGTCTGCCTGCCGATGCAGGCAACACGGGTTCGTGCCCCGGTCCGGGAAGATCCCACATGCCGCGGAGCAGCTGGGCCTGTGAGCCATGGCAGCTGAGCCTGCGTGTCCGGAGCCTGTGCTCCGCAACGGGAGAGGACACAACAGTGAGAAGCCCGTGTACCGCAAAAAAAAAAAAAAAAATCCATTTAAACAGGGACCCAATCCACTGATTTTACTCTCCTAATAAATATAACCCCACATAAGGGCTGTCACTATATCCTGTACTAGGCAGCAAGTTTGAATGAGCCGAACTAATTAGTAATAAATCTGCCAGAATCCTCTCAAAATAGTGTCATAAGTAATCAGAATAGGAATAAATGAATTGAAAAATGTTAGTCCTCATGAAAGAAATCTTATCAATTTCTAGCACTCCTTAACTGACTTGTGTGTCTTTAACCTGGCATATCCATCAGTCTTTGCCTTTCAAGTCAGCTAAAAATGTTCTGATTACCTTGGATGAAGAGATTATAAAAAGCTTTATAGGAGCACCAAATAATTGTGATTCTTAGCTGGCTTATATTTATTTGTTCAAGCACACTTGATTCTAGTAATATAATTCATCTCTCTATCCATATTTTAAAATAGTTACCTCTGTAGTTCTTTAATCTTTAAATGAGTTTTAGTCTTTTAGAATAATTTCATTTACTTTTTACATTGACAAATGTAACATGGCAATGTAAGACAGGCGAAGGATATTCAGGAACTTTGCAAATTTTCTGTAAACCTAAAACTGTTTTAAAGATTTTTAAATTTATTTAAATTTTTTTTCATAAGACAAAATTATTAATACAAAGTAATAGTGAAAACAGGCAAAACAGACTCACATGTATACCTGACAAATAATATATTGATTGTTAACAGGACTTCCACATGCATTTTATACTATGAAATATTTTGTACAGTAGATTTACACCTCATGAGTTAAGTTGTAATCAAATGGTAAAGAGGGACATTTTGTCAAAATTATGCTTTACATCTGTTAAACTACCACAAAACATGGAATGTACTGTCTTATGTATACAACATTGTAGAGGGTTATATTAATTCTTATAAATCCTTCATAGTCAGTGTTTCTCAATGGTCTCTTTTCTAATAAATATAATCCTTCAATTTAATTTTCCAACTCCCAACCACTTGCACAAACAATGTTATTCATTTCTTTCTCAGTGATCTGGAAACTCTTTGGAGAATCCCCACTCTCCTTTCAAAGGCATTAAAATATGGATTGATTACTTAAGATTTTATAGTATTTATTCTCAGAGGCACATTCTCATTGAGAACAATGCTGAATCATCACCTCTAAATTATTATTTTTCTTTATTCCCATATGATTCAGATGAGTTCTAGCAGGTACATGTGTGACTCCATTGTTCTTCAGGATGTTGAATACGCTTATTAATATTTATATTTTTCATGACCCTCACGTTACATATTTTCCGTAGATAAGAAAGAGCTGGATGTTGTTATATTTAACTGGAATAAAATCAGTGAACTGTATTTAAAAGGAGAACTCATCTAAATATTGATAGCAAAATAATAAATGATCATCAAATTGATGTCTGTTCAGTTTAAATATTAACCTTTGAAGCAGTAACATCTAATGGTGGTGCTGTTATTGTGCCATTCAAACAGGCACCATAATTTTTGTGAGTGATGATGGTCATTATTTGTATTGACACTAAATTAAAAATCCCAAGTTGATAAAGCCATTAAAAAATTTTTTTGATCACATAATAAGGAAAATTAACCAGAAAAATTTCAATTGCTTATACAATTTTAACAAATAAAATAACCAGAAAGTTTATCCATTATTAAATATTTTATCTCTGTTATGTGAAGTGAAAATGTAGTAATTTTAGGTGGGCAAAGCTTAGTGTTGCTCACTGCTTCTAATGCTCAACCTTTCAGGCACATAGTATACTTCCTTGATCCTTATTGTTGCATGGAGTCAATTTAGGAGTTCTAGCCACAAATTGTGTGTGTAAATGACTTGTAACACTTCTTGGCAAAATATTTAATTTGTTGTACAAATCTCCTGAGCTTTATTTTTCATCTGGCAAAGTGACAAACTATATTCCAAATTGTGTTTGCCCCATCAGCCTAGGTCCACTTGTGACTCTCAAGTTTATATGAATAGAGTTGCTCTGTTGATCAGGATGTGTTTTTACATGAGAAACAACCAGAAAATAAAAAATTAAAAATGCAATCTACTTTGTCCTCACAAGTGACTGAGAATTGAGAGTTTCTGGTTACCAGACCGTAACTTTTGCTTATACAGTAACAATGTCATTTTTTTTAATGAGGAAATGCCATATAATTCTAGCCCCACAGAATTTGCTACTTTAATTGACTATATGCATTGAACAAACTAAATAAATAATTGCCAGGTTTTTTTCTTCATAATGGATGGTGTGAACATAAGGAAATAAAGGCATTTATTTTAAGCATGAAAAGTAGACATTTAGTTTTAGACATTAGAGATAATATTATCAGACCCTACCCTAAAGACCAACATTTATCTAACACCACTATTTCTTCAAATAAAATTGACATCATTTAAAATACTAAAAGAACTAAGACATGTACAGGCAATGAGTGTCAAGCTTAGCGTTTCCTTTGAAGGAATATTCAATAAATGTTTCTTCTCTACCAAAATCTCCCTTGCCTCACCTTTATCCATCCATACTATTTACTCATTTTGAGATTCTTTTGACAGTCTACAACTCACCCATTTTAAAGACAAGGACACTATCATCTCATTTTTTTCTTGTCTAAAGTAGACCATTTTATGAATTCCAATACTCACAGTGTGTATTAAAATGTTAATTTATATTTTCTACAATTATTTCATCATTACATTATCTATAATTATCTGAGATAATCTCATCCTTTAAGCATAGTGGATAGTTAGACCATTATATTAAGACTTTTTCATAACTTATCTTTTTCCAACTACTTCAGACAGTCACAAGTACTTGGTTAGTGTTCAATAAAACCTTTTTTTTTAAACTGGAAGATTCAAACCTAACTTAAAATGCACATTTTCCATGAAAACTTCATAAACTAGTTTCAATTTACTTAGATAAGTCTCTTACGCTACATATCTTCAATATTTTTATTAAGTTTTTAGAAAATCAGTTCAAATTTATTAACAAACTCTCTGAGATCAACAAGTTTTACTCATCTAAGTATTATATTTTCTTTCTTTTGTACTCCACCATATTTCCTAAACCTTAACTCAATGCTCTGAATTCTAAATGAGTCTTAACTACTACATTCAGTGATATATATGAGTCTAATAAGAAGCATAGATAAGTCAACAAACCCTATAGGTTGATTAGGTTTGAAAGACATGTTTAACTTGATAGAATATGCTTTACCAAATGTGCTTTCTAAATGTAATTTTTTAATCTAGGTATTACAGAAAAGAAGTCAAAATCCCTCAAACACATGTGAAAAAATCTCAACTCATTTAGTAATCAGAGAAATGCAAATTAAAACCACAATTAGGTTCCATTAAAAACCCACCAGATAAACATTTAAACATATCTGAAAATGCTGTGTGGTTGAAAATGTGGATACTATCGGTGCAAACTAGTACACTATTTGGGAACACTATTTAGGAAAATTTAAATTACACATATTCTACAAGGTAGCAATTCAATTCTATGCATATATACTCTAGAAAAACTTTTGTTCATGTGTACCAGAAGACATGTACAAGATTGTTTTCAGCAAGTTTTTTTCAGACTAGTCTGAAACTGGATATGTTCACCATTCATAGAATGGATACATTTTTATTCAAGCAATATAAAGCCGTAAAGTATGAAAATATTGGGGAGGAAAAACACTCTTTTAGATTCTATGGCTGAACCTGAAAATTAAACTTACATAAGACAGATTTACAGGAAAAAACACACCAATTTTACTTAATACTTTTATGTGCACAAAGGAGTTTTCATAAGGAAAATGAAAACCTGAATAAGCAGTTAGGACCAAGAGCTTATTCACTTTTAACAAAGAAATGATACATTTGTGGAGAAGTGACAAAACAAAGATATGTGGGCTAGGGGTAGTAAATTATGAGAAAGTGAATAGGAAATACATAGCAAAAATTAATAGAAGATAAGGGTTATTTTAATAGATTTGTTTGTACAGATCAGTTTTGACACCACCCCTCAGTCTCCAGTGATAAGAATGTTCTCTTCCTGGTACAGTGAGGGCACCTTTCTCATGGTTAATTTTATGACCTGCTTTTAGGTAGAAATGGGAAGGTCAGAGAGCCCTTCCTGCATGTGCTGCTTCTCTAGTGCTTTCAAGCTCAAAATAGTTAATATGCCAAAGTGGCATATTTTCAGGATAACATGTTTTGAACCTTTTCAAAAATGAATGGGATGTGTGATGGTTAATTTTGTGTGTTAACTTGACTAGGCTAATGGATGCCCAGAATGCTAGCAAAACATTATTTGAGTGTGTCTGTGAGGTGATCCTGGAAGAGATTAGCAGTTTTAAAAAATCAGTATTGCAGTATATTTCATTTACAATGTTATGCTACTTTCAGGTATATGGTAAAGTGAATCACTTATACATATACATATTCCACTGTTTTTTAGATTCTTTTCATTACAGAGTATTGAGTAGAGTTCCCTATGCTATACAGTAGGTCCTTATTAGTTATCTATTTTGTATATAGTAGTGTATATAGTCGTGTGTGTATGTCAATTCCAATCTCCCAATTTATCCCTCCCTCCCTTTCCCACCTGGTACCCATAAGTTTGTTTTCTATACCTGTGACTCTATTCCACATATAAGTGATATCAAACGATATTTGTCCTTTTCTGTCTGACTTACTTCACTCAGTATGACAATCGCTAGGTCCATTCATGTTGCTGCAAATGGCATTATTTTGTTCTTTTTTATGGCTGAGTAATATTTCATTGTATACATGTACCACATCTTCTTTATCCATTCCTATGTTGATGGGCATACACTAATCAAAACAGTATGGTACTGGTACAAAAACAGAAATATAGATCAATGGAACAGTATAGAAAATCCAGAGATAAACCCATGCACCTATGGTCACCTAATCTATGACAAAGGAGACAAGAATATACAATGGAGGAAAGACAGTCTCTTCAATAAGTGGTGCAGGGAAAATGGACAGTTACATGTAAAAGAATGAAACTAGAACACTCCCTAACACCATACAGAAAAATAAACTCAAAATGGGTTAAAGACCTAAATGTTAGGCTAAATACTATAAAACCCTTAGAGGAAAACACAGGCAGAACACACCCTGGCATAAATTGCAGCAAGATCTTTTTTGATCCACCTCCTAGAGTAATGAAAATTTTAAAAAAATAAATAAACAAGTGGGACCTAATTAAACTTAAAAGGTTTTGCATGAAAAGATAACCCTCAGAATGGGAGGAAGTATTTGCAAATGAAGCAACCGACAAGGGATTAATCTCCAAAATATACAAATAGCTCATGCAGCTCAATATTAAAGAAACAAACAACCCAATCCAAACATGGGCAGAAGACCTAAATAGACATTTCTCTAAAGAAGACATACAGATGGCCAAAAAGCACACGAAAAGATGCTCAACATCACTAATCATTAGAGAAATGCAAATCAAAACTACAACGAGGTATCACCTCACACCAGTCAGAATGGTCATCATCAAAAAAATCTAGAAACAATAAATACTGGAGAGGGTGTGGAGAAAAGGGAATCTTCCTACACTGTTGGTGGGAATGTTAACTGGTACAGCCACTATGGAGAAGAGTATAGAGGTTCCTTAAAAAACTAAAAATTCAAAAATATACATGCACTCCAATGTTCATTGCAGCACTATTTAAAATAGCCAGAACATGGAAGCAAATTAGATTATCATTTGAATTTGTAGACTGAGTAAAGATCAGCAATGCTGGTGGACATTATCCAACCCTTTGAGGACCTGAATAGAAAAAAAGGCAGAGGAAATGTGAATTTTCTCTCTGGTTGAATGGGACATCTATGTTCTGCCCTTTGAAGTCAGCATTCCTAGTTCTCAGACCATTGGCTGCCCTGGCTTTGGACTCAGACTGAATTACACCACCTGCTCTCCTGGTTCTCCAGCTTGCAGACTGTACATTGTGGGACTTCTCAGCCTCCATCTCTCTCTCTCTCTCTCTCTCTCTCTATCTATCTATCTATCTATATGCACACACGCTTATTTTTGCTTTCTGGAGAACCCTGTTTAAAACAGGCAATGTACAACAATATAAAACAAGTTCATAATATTTACCATAGGAAAGAAGGCACACAATTATATATAGTACAAGTTAATTTATGTAGAGTTCAAGATCAGGCAAACTAAAACAACGTGATAAATGGGTAAATACATAGTAAAATATAAAAGATAAGCAAAGGATTGTTATAACAGAGATCAGGAGAGTGATAATTTTTTCAGGAAAAAATATTTTGGGAGAGGAACATTAAGAAGCTTCAAGAGTGCCAGAAATATCTTTTTTTGAGCAAGGTGATGGTTATATAAATATTCATTAAT
The DNA here is from genome assembly GCF_025265405.1 of Mesoplodon densirostris. NCBI lineage: Eukaryota > Metazoa > Chordata > Mammalia > Artiodactyla > Ziphiidae > Mesoplodon > Mesoplodon densirostris. The sequence continues at coordinate 88,400,494 of NC_082663.1, forward strand.
ACTTATTTAAATGACACATGTATTTTATCACTCATGTGTACATTTATTTCTCACAATAGTAAAAAGCAACCCAACTTGAATTTTACACAACAGAGAATTGAACAAAAAAAATAGGTAGAGGGGAATAGGAAAAAAATTAAGAATATAGAGAAAAGAATTGGTTTATTTTCTTAGGATCTCAATAAAACATTTAGCTAAATATTTCTTGGCTTAGTTCAAATTTATAAAGGGCTTAACAAATGAGATTGACTTGTATAATAAAGAGACAAGATACCTGAAGAGCCATAGCACAGACAGCTTAATTCGGTTTCATTAAGATTTTGATTATATTGGCATATAGAGTTATGTAATGTGGCATATGATACTCAGACTATCAGGTTAGTAAATGACTTCAGTATTGACTGTGCCTTTTGAAAATTTGGTGATTAGTGATTTAGGAGCAAAAGAAATAAAATAAAATAAAATGGAAAAGAAATAAAGGAGCACTCAGGGAAATTTTGTATAGTCATTGTAAGATATTAATCTTTGCCATATTATTTTTTCTCTCATTTAGTTTATGCTTTCCATTAAGAAAAAGATTTTCGACATTGTAGAAGAGTTCAAATGCTCATTTTTGTACTATCCATAAAAGGCTTTTATTAATATTCCTCTTTCTAGAGTGGAAATGGGGTAATCTTTTTGTCTCAGTTTTACAGGTGGTGTTCTGTGTATAGTCAGTGCCTACTTCCCGAAGGCTTCTTTAAGAATCCATGAGGAGCTCTTTCCTAAATTGACACAATCTTTAAAATAAGTAAAGTTCAAAATGACATTTGAAGCCCATTTGTCTTTTTTCACCTACTTTAGCCACTACAAATTCTAAATTTTTTACTGCATAATCATTTTTTTTTTTTTTTTTTTTTTGCGGTACGTGGGCCTCTCACTGTTGTGGCCTCTCCCGCTGCGGAGCACAGGCTCCGGACGCTCAGGCTCAGCGGCCATGGCTCACAGGCCCAGCCACTCCGCGGCATGTAGGATCTTCCAGGACCGGGGCATGAACCTGTGTCCCCTGCATCGGCAGGAGTACTCTCAGCCACTGCGCCACCAGGGAAGCCCTGCATAATCATTTTTAAAGGAAGAAGGCATTATACTTGTATGTCCTTTACAAAGCATAAATTGGGGAAAAAGTGTATCTTGTATGTAGCACATATATCTTCTACGTGTGCTCTCAGCAAATAATGCATATTAGCATGTATGAGCTGTGGTAATTCTTTTTCCAACGGTTAAGTCAACACTGGTCCTATTGATCATTTAAAATGTTCAATTACACAAACACACACACACACACATTAATTGAGAGAGACTGTTAAATGATATGACAGAATAAATAATTCAAATAACTTCCTCATAAAAGACACTTTAGGAATGCTGGTTTAAAATATTATAAATATTCCCTCAGTTATATGAATTAGCTCACAAGAAAGTAAAGAAAGTCTCTACATACTAAAATGAAAAGAAAGCCAAGACTAAAGTGGTTAATTAGAAGTAAATGTGTAGGGACTTCCATGGTGGCACAGTGGTTAAGAATCCGCCTGCCAGTGCAGGGGACATGGGTTTGAGCCCTGGTCTGGGAAGATCCCACTTGCCACGGGGAAGCTAAGCCCATGAGCCACAACTACTGAGCCTGTGCTAAGCCTGTGAGCCACAACTACTGAGCCCACATGCCACAACTACTGAAGCCCACGCCCCTGGAGCCTGTGCTCCACAACAAGAGAAGCCACCGCAATGAGAAGCCCACACACCGCAATGAAGAGTAGCCCCCGCTTGCCCCAACTACAGAAAGTCCATGCTCAGCAACAAAGACCCAATGCAGTCATAAATAAATAAATTAAAAAAACAACAACAAGTAAATGTGTAGTTAACTTCAGAATTTCCCCCAACCTTTGTGTTCAAGAATTTGGATATTAATGGCTGCATCAGTAGAGGACTTGAAGCCTTGGCGGGGGGTCCATGAAAGTGGGAAGTCAGAACTAAAATGCCAGAATAATGCTGGCAGAGAGATATCTACTGCCAGTAGAGGAATATAAACAGAAAAATCATGTTTAACCTGAACTCCAGTTGGAAAATATCTACCCATGAAATTGTAACTAAACATCTACATTTTCGTGAGTTTATAGCTTTGAAGATCCTTGGAATACCAACCAAAAGCAAAGACAACTTATTTGTACAATGACCCTCAACTAGGACTGCATAAAATTCCTATGTATAAAGCTTAACAGATATTAACACACAATATAAAATTAGTCAACACAAAAATGAATATGGTATAGTGAAAGACTGAGAAGACTTAGACTCCCAGAATTTTTAGATTAGGATTTTGGAATATAGAGTATAAAATATATATTTAAAAATTAGTGGATAAAGATAAAAATTAAAATATGAAAAGGAAGAAAATAGAACAAGTCCCCCCAAATTATGAAGTATATTATTTAAATATCAAATAGAAGTTCTTGAAATTACAAATACAGTTACTGAAATTGTACAGACATTGTATCAGAAAAACAGTTTAGATACAGCTAAAGAAAACTTTAGTAAGCTCAAAATAAAACAGAAGAAATTACCTAGATTGGCACAGATGGAAGATCAACAGCAAATAAACATTAGAAAACATGGAAAGGAGACAGAAAAGATTTAAGAATGCTAATAGCAGTTTTAGAGAAACAAGACAAGAAAATGGAGAAGAGACAGTATTCAGAGAGATAATAGGCGATAATTTTCCAGAATTAATGAAAGATGTGTCAAGATATTAAAAGGCATAAAAAATATATAATGAATATTTATATAAATGGAAATAAACATTTAAGGTGCCAAAAACAAAAAGATTTTACAGTTGCCCCTTGAACAACACAGGTTTGAACTGCATGGGTCCACTTATACAAAGATTTTTTCAATAGTAAATACTACAGCGCTATATGATCTGATGTTGGTTGAATCTGTGGATATGGAACTACGGATACAAAGTAACCATGTATATGAAAGGCCAACTTAAGTTTTACATGGATTTTGAGTGCATGGAGGGTCGGTCCCCCCAAGACCCAGGCTGCTCAAAGGTCAAGTGCATTTTATTTTCAAATTTCAAGTATATAATACAGTGTTACTAACTATAATGACCATGCTGTACTTATTCATCTTTTAACTGGAAATTTCTGCTCTTTGAGCAACATCTTCCAATTTCCCACACCCCCCAAATCTCTGGTAACCATCCTAGCCTCTGTTTATATGAGTTTGGCTTTTATATTCCACATATAAGTGATATAACACAGTATTTGTCTAACTTATTCATGTGGCATAATGCACTCAAGATCCAACCATGTTGTCACAAATGGCAGGATTTCCTTCTTTCTCATGGCTGGATAATATTCCATTGAATATATATACCAAATCTTTTTGTCTAGCCATCCCTTAACACATAGGTTGTTTACATATCTTGCTTATTGTAAATAATGCTGTAAGACAATGGAAGTACAGATATATCCTCAAGATCCTGTTTTCAGAAATTGAATTGATAGATCATAAGGTAGTTCTAATTAAAAATTTTTAAAGAACCTGCATAATGCTTTCCATAGTGGCTGCACCAACTTATATTCCCACCTACAGTGCACAAGCATTCCCTTCTCTTATCATCCTTGCTGACACTTGTTATCTCTTGTGGTTTTTATAGTCATTTTAACAGGCATCATGTGATTTTGATTTGTTTCCCTGATGATTAGTGATATTGAACACCTTTTCATGTAACTGTTTTCTTTGGAATGTCTTCTTTGGAAAAATGTCCATTTAGTTCTTAACATCTGTTTCATTTCTGATTTTATTTGAGTCCTCTCTCATTTAGTCTTGATGAATCTAACCAAAGGTTTGTCAATTTTGTTTATCTTTTCAAAGAACCAGCTCTTAGTTTCATTGATCTTTACTATTATCTTTTTAGTCTCTTTTTAACTTACTTCCACTGTGATCTTTGTAATTTCTTTCCTCCTAGTAATTTTGGGCTTCATTTGTCCTTCTTTTACTAGTTCCTTGCAGTATAAAGTTAGTGTTTGAGATTTTTCTTGTCTCTTGAAGGAGGCTCTATGTCTTTTGATTGGAGAATTTAGTCCATTTACTTAAAGTGTTTATAGGTAGGTATGGATGTACTATTGACATTTTATTAATTGTTTTCTGGCTGTTATGTAATTCCTTTGTTACTTTCTCCTTTTCTTGATTTTTTTCCTTTGTGATTTGATGATTTCATCACACATCACAAATCTGTGGCATTCTTGGATTTCCTTCTCTTTCTCTTTTGTGTATTTACTACAGATTTTTGCTTTGTGGTTACCATGAAGTTTACATAAAACTATTTATAAATATAATAGCTTATTTTAATCTGATAACTACTTAAGTTCAAGTGCATACTGAAGTTCTGTATTTTTACCACTGTTCACCCATGTTTTATGTTTTCAGTGTCACAATTTACATCTTTTTAATTTGTGTATGCATTAACAGATTATTGTATAGTTATTTTTACTACTTTTGTCTTTTAAACTTCTTATTAGATTTATAAGTGACTTACTCACCGCCATTTTGGCATTAGAATACTCTGAATTTAACTATGTGAGATTTATTCTTTTACCAGTGAGATTTATTCTTTCATATGTTTTCCTTTTACTAATTAGTGTTCTTTTGCTTCATCTTGAAGCAGTCCCTTTAATATTTCCTATAAGGCCAGTCTAGTGGTGATGAACTCTTTCAGCTTTTACTTGTCTGGAAAACCCAGACTTTCCTACCTCTTTTGATATGGGTCTTTTCTTGTTCATCGAATGTGTAGAAGTCACTCAGTTAGTTTCTGGCTTTCTTTCAGAGAGAAGTGCTCCATGTATGGCTGTATGTTTAATGTTTGTGGGAGGAATGGAGTACAGGAACCTCCTGTGTCACCATCTTTAAAAATTCCTCTTTAAAAAGAAGATTTTAAATCAGCCACAAAGGAAAGGCAATTTAAGTAGAAATTATGATGATCAGACTGACAGCAGACTATCAATCACAAGAACAGACTATAGACAAGAGCAGAATAATAAGAACAGAGGGAAAAAGCCCTTAATAATACAGAGACAATATAACTGTCCATCCATACTTTTATAGATATTTAATTTTTATTTAATAAAAAAGGTAAAATAAAGAGAATTTAGATAAATATTGATACAGTTTTCCACTTATGAATACTTACTAAATAAATGTCTAAAGAATTTGCTTTAGGAAATACAAAGTAAAATAATATAAAGAAAAGAAAGAAGGGATGAAACATAAGAAGACACAGTGACTGGAAAAGAATCTGAAAAAGAATAGAGATACATATGTATATAACTAAATCACTTTGCTGTACACCTGAAACACTGTAAATCAACTGTACTTCAATAAAAAAATTTAAAAAAGAAGAAATAGTGAGCAAAGGAATTGATAAATATGTATGTAGTTTAAACATAGTAACTACAAAACACTAATAATATCCAATACATGTTGAGAGTGAAATGTAAGTCATAAGTAAAATATTAGACAACAATAACATGTAAAGCAAAAATTCTTAGTTCTGAGAAGTTCTAATAGCATTATATACTTCTTAAGACTAATGGTGGTGGTGAATGTGTACATGTATGTATGTGCATGTGTCTGTGTATGTATGCACATACACACATACACTATGTCAACACATATATATATGTTTTATGCTTAACCTATATATATATGCTAAACATATAACTATATGCTAAACATATATATATATATATGTTAAGCATAAAAACTTAAAAATAGAGTATGTAGTTTTAAGACCATTAGAGGGTAAAAAGGAAACATTTATTAAATACAAAGAAGGCAACAAAAGAGATTAAGAAAAATAATAGAACAATAAAATTTTAGCAACAAGTCAAAAGCATTCATAATTGTGATACATGTAAATGGCTTAAATTGTCCAGTTAAAAGACAAAAGTCATAGGAGTAAATAAAAAGAAACAAATCAACTTTGCACTACTTATAAACATAATCATAATGTTAAAAAATGACTGCAACTAGAAATACAAAAGAAAATTATACTAATCAAATAGCAATGAAAACAAATGGTATAGCCAGATTACTGTTAGACAAAATATACTTTCAAGCAGAGAGTCATCATATTATAATAACATATATAATTTGTGGCATGTATTATGTATTCTATTATCATAGGATAAACTGTAATAAATCTCTCGATTTTTTAACAAATGTAAAAAATTAATTTTATAGTCTTAAAATATATAAAGAAAAATGAGCAGAATTCAACAAGATGCCAACAAATTAACCATAAACCTACTCATTAAAAAAAAAAGGCCACATTCTAAGCATTAAAGAAAGATTTAGCAATTTTCAAAGACTTAATATATAGACTACCTTTTGTGATCAAAATTCCATTAATTAAAAAAATATAATAAGTTAGCTCTGAAAAATTTCAAAAGCAAACATGTAGAAAAGTAATACTTTAAATCATTTATGTCTCAAAGAGATATCATAATGCAATTAGAAAATTCAGTACCTATTGTATTTTTATGAAAAAGAAGAAAGTTTAGCAAACTAAGAATAAACCTGAGATTTACAAATTGAATAAAGTATATCTCCCAAAAATCCATCATTAAACAATAGTTTATTTTTAAATAAAAAGAAAAAAGCATCATTGAGTGTTTTCATTACTGCTTTTGAATATTTTATTTGAAGGCTTAAGTAAAGCAAAAGGATAAGGAAAATAAATAAAAATTATAAGCTATTGAAATAGAAACATCACTTACAGCTATTTTCATTATTCCCATAGAAAATTAAATAGACTTTCCAGACAAAGTATTTGAGTTTATTAGGTCAATATGCAATAAATTATAAAATCAACATACAAAATGAATTATTTTCCAATATACCAGAAACAAAAATAGAAGCAACATAATTGAAGAAAATAGGACTTAAAAAAATAAAAACATTATATTTTTATGACTACAGCTAACAAAGCTGTGTAGTATATTTTTGAAAAACAATATAAAATTTTATAAAAAGACATTACAGAAGAGAAGAAAAAGAAAGAGGAGAAAAAGGAGGAGAAAGAATGGGAAGAAGGAGAGGTGTACCATATAAGATATGGGAACATTTTGTATCATACACCCACCGTTTCTCTCCAAATTCACCTATAAAATTAGTGTAATTACATTTACAGTACCAACTGGTTATACTCACGAAACTTAAAAAGCTCATGCTAAAATATATGTGGAATAGGCCAGACCAGCGAACGCGATTCCCAAGGTTGCAACAGGATCCCGGGATTCTGCAGCTTGGGGAGGCTGCCCTCCCAACAGCAACACCTCGGAGAGAGACATCCAGCCCTATCCTGCAGCTCCAGGCCACTGGGCTCACCATGCTCTAGGGCCAGCAGAGAGGGAAGTGGCCAAACAGCATTAAGCTGAGGGCTCCCGGGCATGGCTGCTTGCCATGGGGTGGGAGTCTGGGGGGCCAGGTGCCAGGGGCTCCCCATGCTGCCCCAGGGGTTCTGGGACCCCAACAGGGCCCTTGTCTATTCCAAATGTACTTCTATATATATGGAATAGACAAGAACCAAAATTTTTGGAGGCAGAAGTAAAGGGATTTGCTATATCAAAAATAATATTGATAATGCTTACACTTACATAGTACTTTCTACCTGCCAACATTATTTTTAAATGCTTATGTTTAAAATATTGTTTAATCACCATGACAATTATATAAGTAATATAATTTCCATTTTGTAGCTGAGCAAACAGAGTCATGGCAAAAATAGATAATTTGTCCATTTTTATATAGTGGTAGAGACTGAATTTGAACCTGGACATTTTGGCTCCAGTCTTGTTCATAATTATTACCTTAGTCAATGTCAAAACATTAACGAATTTGAGTTATTAGGAAAGTGTTGTATTACACTAGGATAAAAAAAGATGCCAAATGATCAAAGTAGAAAGACTAGAATTTGGCTCAAAGTGGAAAGAATATTTGCTATATAGTACAGATGGTTTTGACAATCAGGATGGGGGTGTAGTTCAAGCTTTTTGAAAAAAAAAAAGGGGGGCTTAGTTTACTCTATAAAAAACCAAATTCTTTAGACCATTCAAAATTAGTTCCAGATAAATTCAAGGCTAAAATATATCAAGCAAAATATAACATTTGTGTATAATTTTTTTTAATTTTAGTTTCCAAAGGATATTTAAAGAAGACTCAAAAACAAAAACAAGAACATAAATATGACCATGTTAAAATGAAAAAAATCTGATTCTATAAATAAAAAACAAAAAAATGAGGAGAAACAAACTAGGAGAAGAATCTTGCTATATACATGAAAAGGCTTGGTATTCAGAATATCTTTATTAAAAAACCACAAGCTGCTACTAATAATGATATTATTATATAATACTTTCAATTTATTCCCCATGCTGTACATTTTATCCCCATGACTCATTTGTTTTGTAACTGGAAGTTTGTACTTCTTATTTTTTCTCACCTATTTCACCAATCCCCCTAGCCCCCTCAGCTCTGGCTACTGCCTGTTTGTTCTCAATATCTATGAGTTTGTTTTTTTCTCTTGTTATGTTTGTTCATTTGTTTTGTTTTTTTAGATCCCACATATCAGTGCAATCAATCACACAGTATTCATTTTTCTCTGTCTGAGTTATTTCACTTAGCATTATACCCTCTAGGTCCATTCATGTTGTTCCAAGTGGCAAGATTTCATTCCTTTTATGGCTTAGTAATATTCATATATATATTCATATATACACACACAGACACATCTTTCTCTATTCATCTATCAATGGACACTTATTTTTATATAATATATATATTTTATATAAAATTTATTATAATTTTATATTTATATATATTATAATAATGCATGTTATATTCATAAATTCTATTTATATTATTTATAATAATAAATTATTATTAGTATTGTTATTATTAGCAAGCAGCCCAAAGAAAAATAGGCATGTTGGTGTTTTAATAAAGATGATTGCACCTTCTCCACAATGCAGAAATTCTTTCCTTTTATACATTTTTAACAGGTACATCTGCAGATGTGCTGAAGTAGGCACCTATAATAATATTATGGCAACACTGTTTACAGAACTGAAAAAATTGGAAACAACCCAAATGTCCATTGCCAGAAAAATGTATAATGGAATCATGGTTGAACAGTACAGCTGATCCTTGAATAACACGTTTGAACTTCGTGGTTCCAAGTATATGCAGATTTTTTTCAATAAATATATTGGAAAGTTTTTAGAGGCTTGTAACAATTTGAAAAAACTCACAAACTGTGTAGCCTAGAAGTATTTTTAAAATTAAGAAAAAGTTAGGTATGTCATGAATGAATAAAATATATGTAGATACTAGTCTATCTTATCATTTACTACCAAAAATATATACAAATCTATTATAAAAGTTAAAATTTATCAAAACTTATGCATATCCTTACAGACCATACATAGCACCTTTCACAGTCAAGAGAAGTATAAAGATGCAGTATTACACCATAACTGCATAAAATTAACTGTAGTACATACTGTACTACTGTAATAATTTCGAAGCCATCATCTGTTGCTATTGGGCTGAACTCAAGTGTTGTGTCAGCTTAAAACACTGCGTGATGAATCTCCATGTGAGCAGTTCGCCTCTCCAGTAAACTGTGTATTGCAGTAAAAAGTGACCTCTCAAGATTCTTGTGTATTTTTCATCGTGTTTAATGCAATATAGTAAACCCTGAATAACACCACGGAACCCACACAAAGTGCCATTAGTGATGCTGGAAGTGCTCCTAAGAAGCAGAGAAAAGTCATGATGTTACAAGAAAAAGTTAACTTGCTTGAAATGAACTAAAGATTGAGGTTTTCAGCTGTAGTTGCCTGCCATTTCAAGATAAAAACAATCAGCATAAGGACCATTGTAAAAGGAAAGGAAATGTGTGAACTAGTCACTGCAGGTACACCAGCAGGCACAAAAACCTACTTTTTTTGTGAAATACCTTTTACTCTTGTATTGAGTGCAGATTTTCTGTGGGTGCAGGATACCTATAGACTCTAATATGATTCGAGAAAAAGTGAAGTCATATGGCAACTTAAAACACAAGCAAGGTGAGGGATCAAAAGACGGATAATCAGCAAAGGATGGTTTGATGATTTTAGAAAGAGGTTTGGCTTAAAAAAATGTCAAGATAACAGGAGAAGCAGTTTCTGCCAACCAAGAGGTAGTAAGTAGACAGGTTTCCAGACAACATTAAGAAAATCACTGAGGAGAAAAAATATCTGCCTCAACAAGTTTTTAATGCAGACAAAAGTGCCCTATCTGGAAAATAAATAAACAAAAGCCACAAAGTACATTTATTAGTAAGGAGGAGAATCAAACACCAGGATTTAAGGCAGGAAGGACTAGGCTAACTCTACTGTTTTGTGAAAATGCAATTGGGTTTATGATCAGAACTGCCTTTAGCTATAAAGCTGCTAACCCTGAGCCTTGAAGGGAAAAGAAAAACACCAGCTGCCAGTCTTTTGGTTGTACAACAAGAACGCCTGGACAATGAGAACACTTTTCCTGGATTGGTTCCATTGATACTTTGTCCCTGAAGTCAGGAAGTACCTTGCCGGTAAGGGACTGCCTTTTAAAGTTCTTTTGATATTGGACAATGCCCCTGGCCACCTAGAACTCCATGAGGTCAACACCAGGGACACTGAAGTAGTCTACTTGCCCCCAAACACAACATTGCTAATTCAGCCTCTAGATCAGGGGGCCATAAGGACATTTAAGGCTCATTACACAGCATTCTGTGGAGAGGATTGTCAATGCTGTGGGAAAAAATCCCAATAGAGAGAACATCAGGAAAGTCTGGAAAGATTACAACATTGAAGATGCCATCGTTGTTACAGTAAAAGCCGTGAAAGCCATCAAGCCCAAAACAATATATTCCTATCAAAGAAAACTGTCTAGGTGTTGGGCAGGCTTCACAGAATTCTGAAAGAGCCAATCAAGAAAATCATGAGAGAGATTGTGGACATGACAAAAAAGGTGGGAGGTGAAGGATCTTGGAGAAATTCAAAAGCTAACAGACACCACAACAGAGAAATTAACAGAAGACAACATGATGGTGGTGAGTGTTCTGAACCAGTGCCAGACAAGGAGGAAGAACATGTAGAAGAAGCAGTGCCAGGAAACAAATTGACATTAGACAATCTTGCAGAAGAGTTCTGACTTTTCAAGACTGTTTTTGACTTCTTTTATAACATGGACCCTTCTATGATATGGGCACTAAAACTAAAGCAAACAGTGGAAGAGGAATAGGTACCTATAGAAATATTTTTAGACAAATGAAAAAAAACAAAAAAGTCAGACAGAAATTACAATGTATTTCCATAAAGTTACAGTGAGTGTGTCTGCCTCTCCTGACTCTCCTTCCACCTTTTCCACCAGTTCTGCCTCTGCCAGCCCTGAGACATCAAGACCAACCCATCTTCTTGCTCCATCTCCTTAGCCTACTCAACATGAAGTCAATGGGAATAAAGATCTTTATGATGATCCACTTCCACATAATAAATAGTAAATAATCATGATGTCACACAGTTAATAAACCTATCTGTTGTGTTTGTGTGTGTCTTTGTATGAAGATCTAATAACTGTACAGCAAAAAATGTATGAGACATCTCTGCATCATCACCAACAGCATTACCTAAGTTTTCATCGTGTAGAACATTGTATACAAGACTTGTATTGAAGAGGATAGCCTATCCTGCACAGGCATAAAGTAAGTGATATTTAATATAAAACTAATAATATCTTAGTTCTCTTACTGTTTTGCTTTGTTTTCAAAGAATTGTATTACTGTAGCATATGCTCCTCTCTCATAATTGGAGAAACTACATACCAGCCTATCATCGCAAGTAAGCACTTTTTTAAGGAAATGAAACAACGTTTCCAAGACTGTATTATGAATATGATTAATACTGTATGGCATAAACATGTTCAATGATTTATTCATTAGCACATAGGCTAGGTGACCATAAAGAAAGCATATTGCTTCTTCTTTGTTATCAATGCATGAATCGTTATACCTGTAAATAAATACGAATTTCTTTCTCACTTTATCTTTTCATTTTTGATGTCTAGTGTTAATAATACAAATAAGATATATATTATTTTGTATCATATAAGACAATTTGATATAGGTATTGATAGACAATTCATTTTGTAAACAGATGATGTAAACTTAGGGTATCGATAAATACAACACAGTACTATAAATGCATTTTCTCTTATGATTGTCTTAATAACATTTTCTCTTATCTAGCCTACTTTATTATAAGAATACAGTACATAATACATATAACATACAAAATATGTGTTAATTGACTGCTTATGTTATCAGTGAGGCTTTCAGTCAACAGTAGGCTATTAGTAAAGTTTTGGGGGAGTCAAAAGTTATATGAAGATTTTCAACAGTGTGGGGAGTCAGTGCCCCAACTCTAACATTGTTCAAGGGTAAACTGTATAACAAAATACTAATAATTAATGAAAACTATTAACTTGAGTTATGCTATCAACACAGATGAATGTCATAAACTAATGAACTGAAAAACCAAATTATACAAAACTATTTGTTATAAAGTATTTAACTTTAAAATCTACAATGTAAAAATATAAAATGTTTGTGGATACACACATATGTATTAAAAGTTTGAGAACACATATGAAAATGTAATAATACTATCCTTTGTGGAAGGAGGAATGAAGAGGAAAGGACATGAGTTAGGGAGTTTTAAAGGAGCTTCAATATGTTGTGCGCATTATATCTTAAGCTGGTTGGTAAACCATGTATGTGTACAATATTATGCTCTCTGGCATTTCTTTGAAAAATTAATGATAGTATAAAATAGTAGAACATGTTTCTTCATTTAAAAATGTATTAATGGTTGTCAGTTTGGGAAGAAAAAAGATACTTTTAAAAAATCAGAAATGACAAAATGTATTTATGTTGCAATAAAACTGTACAGTGTGTCTAATAGAAGGATTATGTGCCTTTTTTTTTTTTTTTTTTTTTTTTTTTTGCGGTACGCGGGCCTCTCACTGCTGCTGCCTCTCCCGTTGCGGAGCACAGGCTCCGGATGCGCAGGCCCAGCGCCCATGGCTCACGGGCCCAGCCGCTCCGCGGCATGTGGGATCTTCCCAGACCGGGGCACGAACCCACGTCCCATGCATCGGCAGGCGGACTCTCAACCACTGCGCCACCAGGGAAGCCCCAGTTTATGAGCTTTTTATCTGCCTTCTGCAGTCTCAGTGCTCAAAGTGTAGTGATGACAGCCACTGAATATTGCTCAATATCTGAACCATAATTAGGATGATTTTGAGATAAAAAGGTAACACCATGGTGGTTTTTTAAATAATTGTTGCTTTTTCTAACACTTCTCAAATAGAGATGAAAATTAAATGAGTATATTTCTTTAGAAGCAATATATTTCCAACTAAGCATTTACTCTTAACTCTGGCTTTGTCTAATACCCAATTTAGCAAAGAGTATCTACTACTCATACAATGAATCAGAGATAATCTTTAACCACCGTGTGATCTATAATGTGTCTTCCTGGTGGGTGTTATCTCTGTGCAATTATTTTTATTTGTGGAGAAAATGGAATACTATGCCCTGTTGTCTTTAGGAAGGCCAAATCTCATACAGAGCAAGTGACTTAGAAATATTACTATCACAAGAGAATAAATAAAGTATATTTACCTAAAGTATTTTTGTTTTTTATGTGCCCAAGTTTTATCTTTAATCTCTTGCATCACCACTACTACCATCCAATACCTTCCCCCACCCCCCTCGACACACATACACATTCACTTCAGACTTTGGCACTTGCCTATAGTCTCTGTCCAAGATCCTAAACCAACCTCCCATAATTTCTTTTTCCACAAGAATTCATAACCAATTCTCAAGTCCATCATCTCTATGCCTCAGAGGACCACCTCCTCCACTCATTCTGACATCTCAAGTATCATGATCTTTTAATATACTCAATCTATTATCCTTACTATATGTTTTACAAGCTTATTAGGAATTTCAGACCACTGATGATACTATTTTTTAATTATCTCCTTCTCTTCACAAATTTTTTATAAGTTCTACACGCTTATCTCCCATTTATTCTCTTTTATTCTGCAATCCCCCTCCTATGAAAGTTAAATCCTACTATTTTATTGAAACCATTTTCATGAATATAATCAATCAACATCATGTCACCAAACCCAAGGAATGATTTCAAGAGATTTAGATCTTCTCCAAATATTTTAAAATTTTAAACATAAAAATTTTATAATATTTCATCCTTGTGACAATTTTAAAGGCACCCTACATTTTAATATATCAACTGATCAGAATATTATTTCCTTATTTTAGTACCTATTTTGTCCACTTGATTGCAACCCTCATGGTTTTCAGTTTTGTACCATTTTCCAGGTAGTTGACAATAACTTTTTCAATGTTGAGTAAATTTTGGCTCTTACTGCTCCATTTCCTCCTTCTTGAGTTTTTTCTTGACTTTTAGGACACCACAATTTTCTAATTTTTTTCCTATCCCTACAGGTTTTCCTTCTCTGTCTCCTTAAAGACTCCTCCTCCTTTACCTAACCACACATGGAAGAATTCCTTAGAACTTTATCCAAAATCATCATTTCTCTTCAGGTTAATCTCTCTACTTAGATGATATTATCCACCCTAACAGTTTTGATTATGAATAATATACTAAGGACACCAACATTTATATACCCTCTCTTCTGAGGAGTCTCATTATGATGCCTTAGGTGAATATTTACTCATTATTTCAAAAAGGTTTGTATCCTTCTCCAAAATGATTCCTCTTCTACTGTACAATGTGGTAAAAAGATATGGGATAAAAGAATGTTAACTACGCATTTTTAAAAGCCCTAAAATGTTTATAATGTTTGACTGAATAGATGCATTTTTAAGTTTTTCTTAAATCAATAAGCACATACACTGTTAATATTTTATATACTTACATACTGTCATATTTTATATATTTGTCATATTATTTTATAATGACAGATATTTATTATAGTTATCATTATTTTGTATTTGACATTATATTCATCCTGTTTCTGAAAACTTGGAGATATCCTAGTCTTTATCAGTCAGGGTTTGGTGAAGCAATTTGGGCATACAGAGACTAAAAGTATAGTTTATAAAAATAAGAAGAAGAAAATTAAAAATTAATGCTATGGTAAGATGTATATAATGCATAATTTACTAAAAAAGTAGTGTTCAATGAATTAATAGAATATTCATCATAACAGTGGTCTTTTCTATTAATAAAAATTTATGACATAAATATAGCAGTATCAAGAGAAATAAGATAGAAAGTAAAAGAGAGAGCAAAGAAAAAATATAAATAGATAGTAACTGTGTGATTTGTTTAACAACTGTTTCTACATTTATGTATTATATTCCTTAGACAGTTGTAGTCATGTTTCTTCTTTCCTTTTAATGAACGTAAGAGAATCAGTCCTTTTCTTTTATTATAAAGCTGTCTATTTTGGTGAAAAACTGTTATACCTAAACTGACCACTCAATTTATAAAAGTTAGCAAGAAGTTAACAAGATTCTACTTTGTGAATTCCTAGTTTTTCTGTAGTTTAAAAGATGAACAAGAGAGTCTCATTCGAACTTTCCATCATGGGGCCAACAATGAAATAGCAGTTTGTTTGAAACATATATGTAGATATAACTCCAAAAGACTTTCAAATATGAATATGAATCAAAGTTACCCTCAACAGTCACAGCGAGTGTTCATTATGGATATTAAGATACTGTTTTATTATGTAAAAGCAATTATAAAATTAAATATAACAACTGATTCATATGTATGGGTCAGGAGTAAGTTATACTTTTTGAGAAAAATCATTGCTTACTTCATTAGAATCATTTTGACTGCTACCATACAGAGCTTATATATGGAATTTCTTGTTAAAAATTGAATTACTAATATTGGCACATTAATAGTAGCAGTTTAAAAAATATATCTCACCCTTTGCCCTCTATTAATTTGGTGAGATTTTCTATTCCTGTAAAATGAGCTAGTTAAGAGTAAAATTTTAAATAATTTTTTTCAATTTCACTCACAGTCACAATTATGACATAAGACAATTATAATAAAAGTACTGTGTTTTGGTGTTTTGTTTTGTTTTCATTTTTTCTTTCTTGAAAGATGACCAAATTCAGAAAACAAAAAATAAAATATAGCCACTATCATCACCTATGTCCAGAAGTTCAAAATGCTTTTACCTCTGCTGTTTGCTATAAATTTATTTAGACTAGAGTTGCATAAAGCAAAATATGAATCCTGCTTTGAAAGTCAGTGATGGGGAACTGATGTTAAATTTGCTCTGTTATATTAATTAAACAGGGAGGCCATTCACTGATGTGGCTCTAATACCTTGGCTGCCTACTGTAACCAAAACGAAATTAAGCCTGTAAATGCCTCAACGTTACGACATCAAAACGCTAAGGAAAACCAAGTCCAAAGGCCAACGAGGCTACAAGCTGTAGCCAATCAACAATTTTCTTACTTTGCTTCTACCTTCTCTCTATAAAAGTCGCTCTCGGGGCTTCCCTGGTGGCGCAGTGGTTGGGAGTCCGCCTAATAATGCAGGGGACACGGGCTCGTGCCCCGGTCCAGGAGGATCCCACATGCCGCGGAGCGGCTGGGCCCGTGAGCCATGGCCGCTGAGCCTGCGCGTCCGGAGCCTGTGCTCCGCAATGGGAGAGGCAGCAGCAGTGAGAGGCCCGCGTACCGCAAAAAAAAAAAAAAAAAAAAAAAAAAAAAGTCGCTCTCGGAGCTCCTGTCAGCTGGAGTGCTAGTAACCACTTCAGGTTTGGCACTGCTGAGTCAAATAGATTTTCGCTCAAAAAAATTCTCAAGTTTTAAAATATACCTCAGTTTATCTCTTAACACCTCTGGTTTTAAAAGAAGGAACCAAAGAGGCCCCTGAGGGTCCCCAGGAGCAATGAGCAACCAGGCTGAGGTACCTTTAAGCCGTTTAAGTTCCTCTCTTTCTCGCTGCCTCGGAGCTGGTGGATAAATAACTCTCAGATACCAGATTTTAGCTCTGCAGCTTTTACATTATGAGCTTTCAGACTCTATTTGAGCACTTCTTTTTCCGGGCTGGGTCCGACTAAAAAGTCAGACTGCTTCCGGGGTCAGACTGGGTCCAACTTAGAAACCCCGCCGCTTCCGGAGTCAGACTGAATCCGACTTCAAAACTGGGCTGAGTCAGGGTCAAAGTGGGTCCGACTTAAAGTGAACTGGGCCTAGTGTGAAGCCTCAGGTAAATTAAAATTTGTTTTAAGGCTGAACAAGCAGTTTAAATTTACCACAGATAATCTTGAATTACGGTGGCTGCAGTGGAGAAATTGGAACCATTTTAGGTAAGCTTATCCATATTTGATGTACCCTAGAGAAAAGCATTTTCATCTACATCACCTTTTATGATTACTTTAAAATGTCTTTTAAGGGGAAAATGTCATTAAGGAATCTCCATTTTCTTTGTACTGTGAAGTAGTCTTTTTTTTTAAATTAAGTATCTGAGGACATAGAGAATTGTTTTTCAGACGATAGAAAAAAAAACTACCCTTCAAGAAAGTCATAATCTACCATAATGACATAAAAATATTCCTGAGAGGGCTTCCCTGGTGGCGCAGTGGTTGGGAGTCCGCCTGCCAATGCAGGGGACAGGGGTTCGTGCCCCGGTCCGGGAGGATCCCACATGCCGCGGAGCGGTTGGGCCCGTGAGCCATGGCCGCTGAGCCTGCGTGTCTGGAGCCTGTGCTCCGCGACGGGAGAGGCCACAGCAGTGAGAGGCCCGCGTACCGCAAAAAAACAAAACTATATATATATATATATATATATATATATATATATACACACACACATACATATATATTCCTGAGAATATAATTTTATTAAACAAAGATTATAATATTAAATTACAGGGTTTTTTTTTAAATTGGGGTATAGCTGCTGTACAATGTTGTGTTAGTTTCTGCTGTACAATGAAGTGAATTAGCTACAAGTATACCTATATCCCCTCCCCCTTGGACCTTCTTTCCACCCCCACCCCTCCCATCCCCCCTCCATCCCACCCATCTAGGTCAACACAGAGCACGGAGCTGAGTTCCCTATGCTATACAGCAGGTTTCACTAGCTATCTGTTTTACACATAGCAGTGCACATCGGGCAGTCCCAATCTCCCAATTCATCCCACACCCCTCTCCCCACCCCCGTGTCCATTCTCTGTGTCTGGGTCTCTATTCCTGCCCTGCAAATAGGTTTATCAAAATTATGGAACACTTCATGAATTTGCATGTCATCCTTGCACAGGGGCCATGCTAATCTTCTCTGTATTGTTCCAATTTTACTATATGTGCTGCCGAAGCTAGCACATAAATTACAGTTTAAGAAAATAATACATTATCACCCTTTGACTTTTTGGTCTAAAAATGTAGGGTTTACAAGAGGGATTTTTTGTTTTAACATTGCTTCACTTCCAAAAATTCCAAAATTAATTATGAATATTTAACACAAAATGGCATAAAGAGTGTACCATCTTCTCTAATCTACGAATTTATGGTCTCATCATGTGGTATATTTGCCTTTAAATATGTGACCACCAATCTGTCATGAAGACACTGCCCACTTTTTTTTCCTACTCTTTAACAGTGCCATGTTACTCAAGTAGTTATACTACATTGTGACATCTCTGATTATATATAAGGGGCATCTTCATAACTGGTCGTATTGTTAGATTTCATATGTCCATAAATTAAGCTTTTTGCTATTGAGCTATTGGACTTTAAATACAAAATTGGTGATGGAAAATTCTCAGAATCTTAAAATATTTTTTTTTAAGTTTTGCTGTGGAAAGTTTAAAATAAACTCAAAAGTAGGGAGAATAATGAAACTAATGTACCCATTACCTAGTACTTTATTTTTCTATTGCTGCTGTAAAAAATAATAATAATAATAACACAAACCTGGTGGTTTAAAACAGCATAGGTCATTATTTTAATAGTTCTAGAGGTCAGAAGTCAGAAATGGATCTCATTGGGTTAAAAATAAGGGCTGTGTTACCTTCCTGGAGACTCTAGGGGAGAATCTGTTTTCTTGTCCTTTAAGTAACAAGAGGCTCCTGTAGCTTCAGGGTGTCATTTTTTATCTTCAAAGCCAGCAACATCAGGCCTAGTCTTTCTTATGTTGCTATCTCCCTCGTTCCCCCCCTTCTGCTTTCCTTTTACACTTCTAAGGACCCTTATGATACACTGACTCACTCCACCTCCTTCCCACCCCTCCCTGCTGCAGGATTTTACAGGATAGTTCCCCCATCTCAAGGTCAGTTGATAAGCAAACTTCCACCTGCAACTTTGATTATCCCTTGCCATTTAACAAGATATTCACAGGTTTCAGGGATTAAGATCTAGACCTCTTTGGGGGATAGGGGTGGTCATTTTTCTGCCTCCTATACCTATTACAATTATCAATATTTTGCCATTATATCCATCTCCCTTCCCCCAGAACACACATATCCAAACTTTTTTCTTTATGTGTTTGTTTGCTTCAGTTTTATTTTTAAGCAAATCTCAGACTTAACATTGCTCTACAGATAAATAGTTCTGTGTGTATCTAAATAGGTAAGGACATTTTGTTTATACATAACCAAAACAAAATAATACCTTATAAAACAAAAATTGTATAATATGATCTAGTACCTGGTCAATTTCAAATGTTTCCTCATTATCTCAAAAGTGTTTTCGGGGCTTACCTGGTGGCGCCGTGGTTGAGAGTCCGCCTGCCAATGCAGGGGACGCGGGCCCTGGTCCGGGAAGATCCCACATGCCACGGAGCTGCTGGGCCCATGAGCCATGGCCGCTGAGCCTGCGCGTCCGGAGCCTGTGCTCCGCAATGGGAGAGGCCACAAGAGTGAGAGGCCCAAGTACCGCAAAAAAAAGAAAAAGTGTTTTCTACAATTGATGATAGAATCATGATCAAAATAAGGTTCACGTGTTTTATTTGGTTGCTCTGTGTCTTGAATTTCTTTTACTCTATAACCATTCCCAATCTATATTTTTTTGTTTCATGTCAAGTAATAGTTGATGCTGCTTAATTGTGTACTCCTTAGAATTTCCCAAACTCTGGATTTGGCTGATAACAGCTTCATAGCATAGTTTAACATGAACCTTTATTATTCATATTGCCTATAAACTGATAATTAGATTCAGGTGTTTTTTGTTCCTGCTCTGGCCCCCTCCCCCACAATAATATATTATTGTAGTGTGTGTAGTTTATATTGTGTTACATTAGGTAATACATGGTGTGGTTGTCTCAATTTTAGTGCTTTAAAAATGATTATTAGATTCAGGAGTTATTCAGCCTGGTCTATCTGTTATAAAGTTCCTCATCAACTGTTCACCTAATGACTTCAGCAGCAGTTGATAATAGTTGCCTAGATATTTTGAGACTACCTTTCAGGACCTTCCTCTGTCATCATGTTTAACATTGCTCCGTGTTCTATGAAAATTAACTTATGTATACTTTCCAGGGATTTAATTAGTGGAAGAAAGGAGGTACATTGGTAACTATATGTCTACAGAAATGTAAGGCTCTTAAATTATGTCTCCACTATCTGCCATCTTGACTTTGAGTTTCTTATGCATCACAATTTTGATGATGTGTTTTCAAAGAGAATACAGCAAAGGGACTGATAATCTTTACAGAGATAATATTCCTGATAGTATTACAAAGAATGTTGGAATTCCTATATTGTGTATGATGGCAGGTGTAGTTAATATTTTGTTTTCTATGGGCATCTCCACAGAAACTGAATCCAGAGAGATTCTTTGGAAGAATATTACCTTTGTTATTACCATATTATTGGGTGTATAGTTCAGGGGTAGAGCATTTGACTGCAAATATTACCTTTGTTATTACCATATTATTTAATCTCTCTTTTAAGATACCATTATCCTTATTTAGAAAAAGATTGGATGACTGTGTTTTTTTTTTTTACTATCTAAAATATTTTAAGGTCTTTCACTATATTGCAACACAGTTCTAGTCACATACTCTAATTATCTAATTAGTATAAGTACTGTACATGCAAAGTGCATAATTAGGACATATAATTAATAGTTAAGAGGTATTATTAATTGGCATCCACAATGTCTGTGCTTATGCTTTACTTTTAGTAACAAGTATAACTTATAAAATAATTTTTATTAATATAAGAGTTTTAAAAGTCACATTGTGGACACTGATTTCATGGTGAAAAAATAAAAAGAATGAGCATATTAATCAGTTAGTGACTTTAGTCATGAAAGCTATTTTTCAAACAGCCTCACAAGAGAAAAAATTTGTTATTTCATGAGTACTCTTGAGCAAGAACCCATTAGTGTAATATTTGATCTTGCAAATTTTCAGGAACATGTTATATAATAGTCCCTAGAGTTTACATTCCTATTTCTTATTCTTAATTATAGATACTATAATGTAAGGTCAGTAATCAAATATTTTCAACAAAATCTTTGAAATCTATTTGATAAGTAAATCACTCATTAATAGTCAATTCTTCATATAAGGAAAAGAATAAACCCCATAGTTGATCATATATCCTAAACATTCAAAATATACTTTATCCCATGTGCATGTTCATGTCAGTATTAAGCATGTGTGACTAATTTTTATTAATTGTTTAAATGCTCATGTTTAACTTTCAGTGTGCTTCCTATTTGACTATGTTAGTGTGCTTCCTATTTGACTATGTATCACACACATCAGAAATATTTTAGAAGTCATATTCCATTCTTCATGAATGTGAAACATCACAAAGATTCCCTATATCACAACTCACTTAAATACCTATAATACTATATATTTGTCCTGTGATATTTGCTTTGTTTTATCTTTAGCATTCATTGCTACTGATTTATAAATTATCTAAAGGCCTTCACAGCATTGTATTTTTGAGGAATCTTGGTATAGTGCCTAGATCATAATATAGAAGAAAACTTAAGTCGATGTATTAAAACTGAAAATATTCCAAAAAGGCCATTGATCAATAATATTTTAAATCCAGTATTTTAACATTTATTATTAAATTCCAATTTTGTTACTGAATTAAAACTTATAGGGTCTCTCTTTCCATATCCCCCTGCCTCTAGAGAACACATTCTAAAGAGTGAGTAGGAACTAGGATTCATAATATGCTTAATACCCACCTGCAAAGGTTCAGCTTATTTTCTATGACTCGGTTCACTGTTCACTTTTACCACCTTAAATTACT
Organism: Mesoplodon densirostris; assembly: GCF_025265405.1. Taxonomy (NCBI): domain Eukaryota; kingdom Metazoa; phylum Chordata; class Mammalia; order Artiodactyla; family Ziphiidae; genus Mesoplodon; species Mesoplodon densirostris. The sequence goes on from NC_082663.1 coordinate 88,422,922, forward strand.
CTCACAATATAGCCCCTAATTATTTGCATGCCCTTAAAGCCAAGATTGACTATGCTTGCAAAACCATTTATAATATTCTTATTTCCTAAAACATTGAGCCTGAGAACAAATTATTCTTGCTCCCATCCAATTTTGTTTTCTTTCTCCAATTACCACTATCTAAAATCACTGTGTTCTTTTTCAGTTGTTGTTCTTTTGAAGTAATAATTTAGGAGTTTATTAGCTATAGTCTCTACCCCCAAATCCCTCCACACTTCAACAACCTCATTCCTGCCCAAAAATATTTCTGTGAGAACAGGGATTTTGTCTACCTCATTTATTACCATATCCTCCAGCTCTGAAAACAGTGCTTGGCACAGGAGACATACTAAGTAAACATTTACTCATAGCTTAGTCTTTGAGATTTATGCGTATTTAATTTTTTCCTTTTCATTAGTGTTGCACGTATTCTTCTAGATGTAGTGTATCTGGTTCTCCTCACTATTGAGTTATCATCCAGCTAGCATTATTAATTTCCATATTTTTCTGTTTGTTCAAGCAGACAGAAGTTTCTGAGCACATTAGTCAGTCAAGACCATCTTCTGAGCTCTTTCTCACCTCCACTGTAACATGTTGTCCTGCTAAAAATGCCAGGCATGCCTGATCATTTGTTCTCTTGAAATTGCTGGTGTAAACTAAGTTAAAATGAGAAATTGAATGTCTTCCCTTGCTCAGTCCTTCATTTTCCTTTTTGAGTCTATCTAAAACTATTTTGAGATGTTGACAACCAATACATAGTTCTATTAAACTCACAATAGATAGCATTTGTGGCATATAAAACTAAAAATTCATGGATAACTTTTTAAACCAGCGAGATTCCTTATCCTATTTTCATTATGAAGCAGTTCTATTTATCATGAACACTATTTGATTTTTCAGTTCTATTTAAATTCAATAAGGTACATTGCTACTCATTTTCAGTATCCTGGACTGTACTAGAATTAATTTATGGATAGTTTTAACAGCTTTTTTTCCACATCTGTAATGAGCTTTTTCTTTTTAATACTGTCCTCTTCTGTGCATTCCTGACATTATAACTTGATATTTGAAAACTACAAGACTACCAATGCCACCTTATGTTGAACAATATAATATTGCTATTATTCATTTTTGTTTCATGTACAATAATGTCCAACCTAAAGGATGTTACATCACACTAAAGATGACTTTAACTAGGAAAAAAATCATAATAATAATAAAATAGAATTTAGAGGACTATACAGCAGTAAAAGTTGTAAATAAAAGCTCTCTGTCTCAATTTGATTTTCAGACTATGATGAATTTTATATCCTCTTTTTACCTTTTCCATTTTACAGATTGATAAATTCCTGAAGGGTTTTATTTAGATTTAGCCAAAATTTGCAGCATATTCCTCAAAATATTTAGGAAATATAAGTATTTCCCTTAAGACAGCACTTTTATTTTTCTTCCTTCTTTTTTTCCTCTTCAGGGAAAGTAAAATTTAAATAACATATAATCTTGTCATATATTATGGACATATTAACTGATCAAGGAGTGCAATAAGAGGGATTCTATTGGACATATAGGTCATTTTCAGGAGGAGATTAATTTTTATATGTTTTATAAAACGTTTTATATATGAGAATATATATTCTCATGTATGCTATATATGAGAATATATATATATATGAGAATATATATATGGCAAAGTATAAAGGTGGCAAAATATAAAGATGCCTTTTTTCCTTCCAGTTTACAGACATGAGATTCCAAGAAACTACCAATTAGATTGTTTTTGTAACTTGTCAAAAATATGCAGGATAACATCTGATAAAAGGAAGAGATAGATTAGCTAAGATTAATTAGGAACAAATAGAAATAATGTGGGACTTTCCCTACCAAAAAATAGTAGTACATATTTCATAAATGTACAAAAATAGTATTTAAAAAATATTGTGTAAGTATCATCTTCCAGATTAATGGAAAGAATACATATTAGAAACTGATCATAATATAATCCCAAATTTTAAAAATCCATGTATGAAAAATAATTGAGGAATATACACTAAAAAGTAAACAATGGGTGTGCTTTAAGAACTGAAATTTTAAATAATTTATTTTTATCCTTTTTAGTTTTCCATTTTTAAATTATCTATCAGAACTGTATATTGCCTTTATAGGAAAATAAAATGTAAATTCTCAAAATTTTAAAAAAAGTTTGTTTAGTTTTTGAAAAAAGTGGTAATAATAAAATGTAGACCATATAAAAATGGTGATGATAAAATATAAATCTGACTCGCCCAAAAAAACTTCTTTATATTTAGTTGTAAAATATTTCACCATCAGCTAAGCTATTTCACTGACCATACAGTTAGAATTTGCATTGGATTTAAAAACAACACCTAATTCAATTTAAGCTATCACATGAAGAATAATTGATTCTTTCTAAAAGAAAATAGGTAATATTCCATTATAAAGATGGTCTTTACAAGAGATATTTGGACCATTTTCATATCTCTCAGAAACAACAAAAGTGGTTAATGTCATTAATATGGTATACCTTAATGCAGTTGTTTTCTGGATTCCCTTGCTGTACCAGCTACACAATTCCTAGCACAACCAAGCCACTAACCTACTAATTGTTTAGTTATTTTTTAATGTGGAAATAATCTTTATACAAAGTAAAGTTGAACTAAAGATTAAGGAGACTCAGGAAAGAACTTTAAGAGTCCTTTCCTTGAAAATGAAGGAATTTATCTGCTTTAAAAATGTCGGTATCAAGACACCGTCCACTAATGAAAGTGCTGAATGCAGTTTCCCTACTGGAAATATTTTTTGTAAACATTCCTATTTTTGGTATTTTCATATGAAGAATACATATACATTCTTTAAAGTTTGCCTCCTAGTACAAGTACTGTTGAAATATTTGTTCTCTCACTTGAAAGCTCTTCATTTTTGTAAAGATATCTCTCATTGTCCCAGAATATTTGGGGGTTAAACATCACTACTTCCATAGTATATAAGATGGTATGGTTTTAAAACCAGACAGCTCCATCCTGGTAAACTTCATCTGGAGCCTCCATAGTGTATTAATATAACTTACAAAGCTTTCAGGTGCCCCAGTGCCCTAGTGTTTTCATCGTGCACAGTGACAGAAAGCTTGTCTCTTAAACATTTTCAATACGACCCATAGTAAAATATATATTTTCATCATAATTAGGTGCATGGCATTCATGTGCTATTCACTCTTCCTTGTCTAGGTACTGGGGATTCAAAAATAATTGGAAAAGTAAATTTTTTTTTTCTTTTTTTAAAAAACTCTTTATTGTTTAATTGCTTTGTAATGTTGTTACTTTCTGCTGTATAACAAAGTGAACAAAGTGAATCAGCTATACGTATACATACATCCCCATAGCCCCTCCCTCTTGCATCTCCCTCTCAGCCTACCTATCCCCCCCCAGGTGGTCACCGAGATGATCTCCCTGTACTATGTGGTTGCTTCACACTACTATCTATTTTACATTTGGTAGAGTATATATGTCAGTGCCACTCTCTCACTTCGTCCCAACATACCCTTCCCCCTCCCCATGTCCTCAAGTCCATTTTCTATGTCTGTGTCTTTATTCCTGTCCTGCCCCTAAGTTCTTCAGAACCAATTTTTTTTTGATTCCACATATATATGTTAGCATGCAGTATTTGTTTATCTCTTTCTGACTTCACTCTGTATGACAGACTCTAGGTCCATCCACCTCACTACAAAAAACTCAATTTTGTTTCTTTTTATGGCTAAGTAATATTCCATTGTATATATGTGCCACATCTTCTTTATCCATTTAACTGTCGATGGACACTTCGGTTGCTTCCATGTCCTGGCTATTGTAAATAGACCTGCAATGAACATTGTGGTACATGACTCTTTCTGAATTCTGGTTTTCTCAGGGTATATGCCCAGTAGTGTGATTGCTGGGTCGTATGGTAGTTCCATTTTTAGTTTTTTAAGGAACCTCCATACTGTTCTCCATAGTGGCTGTATCAGTTTACATTCCCACGAACAGTGCAAGAGGGTTCTCTTTTCTGCACACCCTCACTAGCATTTATTGTTTGCAGATTTTTTGATGATGGCCATTCAGACTGGTGTGAGGTGATACCTCACTGTGGTTTTGATTAGCATTTCTCTGATAATTAATGATGTTGAGCATTTTTCATGTGTTTGTTGGCAATCTGTATATCTTCTTTGGAGAAATGTCTATTTAGGTCTTCTTCCCATGTTTGGATTGGGTTGTTTTTTTGATATTGAGCTGCATGAGCTGCTTGTACATTTTGGAGACTAATCCTTTGTCATTTGCTTAGTTTGCAAATATTTTCTCCCATTCTGAGGTTTGTCTTTTCGTCTTGCTTATGTTTTCCTTTGTTGTGCAAAAGCCTTTAAGTTTCATTAGGTCCCATTTGTTTATTTCTGTTTTTATTTCCATTTCTCTAGGAGGTGAGTCAAAAAGGATCTTGCTGTGATTTATGCCATAGAGTGTTATGCCTATGTTTTCCTCAAGGAGTCTTCTAGTGTCTGGCCTTATTTTTAGGTCTTTAATCCAATTTAATTTTATTTTTGTGTATGGTGTTACGGACTGTTCTAATTTCCTTCTTTTACATGTAGCTATCCAGGTTTCCCAGCACCACTTATTGAAGAGGCTGGCTTTTCTCCATTGTATATTTTTGCATCCTTTATCAAAGATAAGGTGACCATATGTGTGTGGGTTTATCTTTGAGCTTTCTATGCAGTTCCATTGATCTATATTTCTGTTTTTGTGCCAGTACCATACTATTTTGATGTCTGTATCTTTGTACTATAGTGTGAAGACAGGGAGCCTGATTCCTCCAGCTCCGTTTTTCTTTCTCAAGATTGCTTTGGCTACTCGTGGTCTTTTGTGTTTCCATACAAATTGTGAAACTTTTTGTTCCAGTTTTGTGAAAACTGTCATTGGTAGTTTGATAGGAATTGCACTGAATCTGTAGATTGCTTTGGGTAGTAGAGTCATTTTCACAATATTGATTCTTCCAATCCAAGAACATGGTATATCTCTCCATCTATTTGTCTCATCTTTAATTTCTTTCATCAATGTCTTATAATTTTCTGCATACAGGTCTTTTGTCTCCTTAGGTGGGTTTAGTCCTAGGTATTTTATTCTTTTTGTTGCAGTGGTAAATGGGAGTGTTTCCTTAATTTCTCTTTCAGATTTTTCATCATTAGTGTATAGGAATGCAAGCGATTTCTGTGCATTAATTTTGTATCCTGCTACTTTACCAAATTCATTAATTAGCTCTAGTAGTTTTCTGGTAGCACCTTTAGGATTCTCTATGTATAGTATCATGTCATCTGCAAACAGTGACAGTTTTACTTCTTCTTTTCTGATTTGGATTCCCTTTATTTCTTTTTCTTCTCTGATTGCTGTGGCTAAAACTTCCAAAATTATGTTGAATAATAGTGGTGACAATGGGCAACCATGTCTTTTTCCTGATCTTAGTGGAAATGGTTTCAATTTTTCACCATTGAGAATGACGTTGGCTCTGAGTTTGTCATATATTGCCTTTATTATGTTGAGGTAAGTTCCCTCTATGCCTACTTTCAGGAGGGTTTTTATAATAAATGGGTGTTGAATTTTGTTGAAAGCTTTTTCTGCATCTACTGAGATGATCATATGGTTTATACCTTTCAACTTGTTAATATGGTGTATTACATTGATTGATTTGCATATATTGAAGAATCCTTGCATTCCTGTGATAAACCCTACTTGATCATGGGGTATGATCCTTGTAATGTGCTGTTGGATTCTGTTTGCTAATATTTTAATGAGGATTTTTGCATTTATGTTCATCAGAGATATTGGCCTGTAGTTTTTTTGTGTGACATCTTTGTCTGGTTTTGGTATCAGGGTGATGGTGGCCTCCTAGAATGAGTTTGGGAGTGTTCCTCCCTCTGCTATATTTTGGAAGAGTTTGAGAAGGATAGGTGTTAGCTGTTGTCTAAATGTTTGATAGAATTAACCTATGAAGCCATGTGGTCCTGGGGTTTTGTTTGTTAGATATTTTAAATCACAGTTTTAATTTCAGTGCTTGTGATTGGTCTGTTTATATTTTCTATTTCTTCCTGCTTCAGTCTGGGAAGGTTGTGCTTTTCTAACAGTTTGTCCATTTCTTCCAGGTTGTCCATGTTATTGGCATATAGTTGCTTCTGGTAATCTCTCATGATCCTTTGCATTTCTTTTTTTTTTTTTTTTAGATTTTTTTTTAGTTTTATTTTACAAATTTAATCAGTTATACATATACATATGTTCCCATATCCCCTCCCTTTTGTGTCTCCCTCCCACCCTGATCCTTTGCATTTCTGCAGTGTTAGTTGTTACTTCTCCTAGTTCATTTCTAATTCCGTTGGTTTGAGACTTCTTTCTTTTTTTTGATTAGTCTGGCTAATGGTTTGTCAATTTTGTTTATCTTCTCAAAGAACCAGCTTTTAGTTTTATTGATCTTTTGTATCATTTCCTTCATTTCTTTTTCATTTATTTCTGATCTGATCTTTATGATTTCTTTCCTTCTGCTAACTTTGGGGATTTTTTCTGTTCTTCTTTCTCTAATTGCTGTAGGTGTAATGTTAGGTTGTTTATTTGAGGTGTTTCTTGTTTCTTGAGGTAGGATTTTATTGCTATAAACTTCCCTCTTAAAACTGCTTTTGCTGCATCCCATAGGTTTTGGGTCATTGTGTTTTCATTGTCATTTGTTTCTAGGTATTTTTTGATTTCCACTTTGATTTCTTCAGTGCTCTCTTGGTTATTTAGTAGCGTATTGTTTAGCCTTCATGTGTCTGTGTTTTTTTATAGATTTTTTCCTGTAATTGATACCTAGTCTCATAGCACTGTGGTAAGAAAAGATACTTGATATGATTTCAATTTCTGTAAATTTACCAAGGCTTGATTTGTGACCCAAGATATGATCTATCCTGGAGAATGTTCCATGAGCACTTGAGAAGAAAGTGTATTCTGTTGTTTTTGAATGGAATGTCTTATAAATATCAGTTAAGTCCATCTTGTCTAATGTGTCATTTAAAGCTTATGTTTCCTTATTTATTTTCATTTTGGATGATCTGTCCATTGGTGAAAGGAGTGTGTTAAAGTCACCTACAATTACTGTGTTCCTGTTGATTTCCCCTTTTATGGCTGTTAGCATTTGCCTTATGTATTGAGGTGCTCCTATGTTGGGTGCATTAATATTTACAATTGTTATATCTTCTTCTTGGTTTGATCCCTTGATCATTATGTAGTGACCTTCTTTGCCTCTTGTAATAGTCTATTTTAAAGTCTGTTTTGTCTGATTTGAGGATTGGTACTCCAGCTTTCTTTTGATTTCCATTTGCATGGTATATCTTTTTCCATCCTCTCACTTTCAGTCTGTATGTGTCCCTAGGTCTGAAGTTGGTCTCTTGTAGACAGCATATATATGGGTCTTGTTTTTGTATCCATTCAGCCAGTCTTTGTCTTTTGGTTGGAGCATTTAATCCATTTACATTTAAGGTAATTATTGAAATGTATGTTTCTATTACCATTTTCTTAACTGTTTTGGATTTGTTTTTGTGGGTCTTCTTTTTGTCTTGTGATTCCTGCCTAGAGAAGTTCCTTTAGCATTTGTTGTAAAGCTGGTTTGGTGCTGCTGAATTCTCATAGCTTTTGCTTGTCTGTAAAGGTTTTAATTTCTCTGTCAAATCTGAATGAGATCCTTGTTGCTTAGAATAATCTTGGCTGTAGGTTTTTCCCTTTCATCGCTCTAAATATGTCCTGCCACTCCCTTCTGGCTTGCAGAGTTTCTGCTGAAAAATCAGCTGTTAACCTTATGGGGATTCCCTTGTATGTTATTTGTTGCTTTTCCCTTGCTGCTTTTAATATTTTTTCTTTGAATTTAACTTTTGATAGTTTAATTAATGTGTCTTGGTGTGTTTCTCCTTGGATTTATCCTGTATGGGACTCTCTGTACTTCCTGGACTTGATGGACTATTTACTTTCCCATATTAGGAAATTTTTCAACTATAATGTCTTCAAATATTTTCTCAGTCCCTTTCTTTTTCTTTTTTTCTTCTGGGACCCCTATAATTCAAAAGTTGGTGTGTTTAATGTCCCAGAGCTCTCTGAGGCTGTTCTCAATTCTTTTCATTCTTTTTTCTTTATTCTGGTCTGTGGTAGTTATATCCACTATTTTATCTTCCAGGTCACTATCCGTTCTTCTGCCTCAGTTATTCTGCTATTGATTCTGTTTAGAGAATTTTTAATTTCATTTATTGTGCTGTTCATCATTGTTTGTTTGCTCTTTAGTTCTTATAGTTCCTTGTTAAATGTTTCTTGTATTTTCTCCATTCTACTTCCAGACTTTGGATCATCTTTACTATCATTACTCTGAATTCTTTTTCAAGTAGACTGCCTATTTCCTCTTCATTTTTTTGGTCTGGTGGGTTTTCTTTCCTCCTTCATCTGCTATGTGTTTCTCTGTCTTCCCATTTTGGTTAACTTACTGTGTTTGGGGTCTCCTTTTCATGGGCTGCAGGTTCGTAGTTCCTATTGTTTTTGGTGTCTGCCCCCAATGGCTACGGTTGGTTCAGTGCGTTGTGTAGGCTTCCTGGTGGAGGGGACTGGTGCCTTTGGTTTGGTGATTAAGGCTGGATTTTGTCTTTCTGGTGGGCAGGATCACGTCCGATAGTGTGTTTTGGGGTGTCTGTGAGCTTGGTATGATTTTAGGCAGCCTGTCTGCTAATGGGTGGGGTTGTGTTCCTGTTTTGCTAGTTGTTTGGCATGGGGTGTCCAGCACTGGAGCTTGTTGGTCGTTGAGTGGAGCTGGGTCTTAGTGTTCAGATGGAGATCTCTAGGAGAGCTCTAGCCGATTGACATTATGTGGGGCCAGGAGATCTCTGGTGGTCCAGTGTCCTTAACTTGGCTTTCCCACCTCAGAGTCTCCAGCTGTAGCACCAAGACCCTGTTAGCCACATGGATCAGAAGAAAAGGGAGAAATAAAAGAAAGAAAGGAAAATAAAGTTATTAAAATAAAAAATTATTAAAATAAAAAATAAAAAATGGAATGAAATAAAAGAGGAGAGCAACCAAACCAATAAACAACTCTACCAATGATAACAATTGCTAAAAACTATACTAAGATAAACATAAAAATCAGAAACTAGTCAGTCGAATATAGCAAACCCCAAGTCTACAGTTGCTCCCAAAGACCTCTGCCTCAATTTTGGGATGATGCATTGTCTATTCAGGTATTCCACAGATGCAGCGTACATCGAGTTGATTGTGGAGATTTAATCTGCTGCTCCTGAGGCTGCTTGGCGAAATTTCCCTTTCTTTTCTTTGTTTGCACAGCTCCTGGGGTTCATCTTTGGATTTGGCCCTGCCTCTGTGTAGGTCGCCCTCCGGCGTCTTTTCTTCACCCAGACAGGAGGGGGTTAAAGGAGTGGGGTTGGCCTGCTGATTCTTAACCACTGCCCCACTGATTAGGGGGGCATTGGCTCACTCAGGCCAGGGGGAGTGAGGGGTATTGAATGCAGGGTGAGCCTGCGGGAGAAGAGGCCAACATGATATTGCTGCAGCCTGAGCCGTGCTGTTTGTTCTCCCAGGGAAGTTGTCCCTGGATCACGGGATCCTTGCAATGGCAGGGTGCACAGGCCCCAGGGAGGGGAGGTGTGGATAGTGACCTGTGCTTGCACACAGGCTTCTTGGTGGCTACAGCAGCAGCCTTAGCATTTCATGCCTGTCTCTGGTGTCCACGCTGGTACTGCAGCTCACGCCCATCTCTGAACCTCATTTAGGCAGTTTCCTGAATCTCCTCTCTTCATGCACCCTGAAACTATGGTCTCTTGGCTCTTAGGCAGTTCTAGACTTTTTCCAGGACTCCCTCCCAGTTAGCTGTGGCACACTAGCCTCCTTCAGGCTATGTTCACACAGCCAACCCCAGTCCTCTCCCTGGGATCTGACCTGAGAAGCCCAAGCCTCAGCTCCCAGCCCCCACCCACCCTGGCAGGTGAGCAGACAAGCCTCTCGGGTTGTGCTGGTTGGCACTGATCTTCTGTGTGGGAATACCTCTGCTTTGCCCCCTGCATCCCTGTTGCTGCACTCTCCCCTGTGGCTCCAAAGCTTCTCCCCCAGCCACCCCCCATTTCCACCAGTGAAGGGGCTTCCTAGTATGTGGAAACCTTTCCTCCTTCACAGCTCCCTCCCAGCAGGTCCCATCCCTATTTTTTGTCTGTTTTTTCTTTTTTCTTTTGCCCTACCCAGGTACGTGGGGAGTTTCTTGCCTTTTGGGAAGTATGAGGTCTTCTGCCAGTGTTCAGTAGGAGCTGTTCCACGTGCAGATGTATTTTTGATATATTTGTGGGAAGGAAGGTGAATTCCATGTCTTACTCCCCCACCATCTTGAAGGTCCTCCCGCTTCAGGTCCCCAGTGAAAAATTCTTGCCCCACGGAGCTAATAATCTAGTCTTTCTGTCTGTCTCTCTCATTATTCTTTGTATAAACAATGAAATCTTATAAATTTTATTCCATCCATCCCATTCTATCCCATTATCTTCTTTTTAGTTATAAAAATAAAGTAAGTTGCTCTTTAGGACCCACTAATCAATTCAAGACTCAATAATGGATCTTGACTCCCACTTTGAAAAACATTACCATATAGGAATTACATACATTTAACAGAGCTATTGAAGCAGCCTAGAACTTATTTTTTTTTAATTTCTGTCTCGCTGTTGAATCTGTCACCAACTTAAAAATCCAGTCTTTTTCACTGAGCTGCTTTAAAGCTAGAACTCTCTGAATCTATGTTTATATAACCTGTTTTTAATCTAAATGGAGAATCTTATATTTATTTCTGTCAAATTCTTCTTTATTGGTTTCAGTCCATCATTCAAGCCTATCAAGATTTTTGAACTCTACCACTGTTAGATAATCCTTCTAAATCTGTCATCCACAAATATGAAAAGGGTGGCTTCTATGTCATGAGCCAAGTCACTTTTGAAAAATATTGCAAATTCCTATATTTCTTCTCTAGAGATGGCCCTCTTGTTGGCATTAATCCATTAATCAACATTTTAGAGTTATATTTGCATGCCAAAATATAAATTGCTCTTAATTTTTCTATCTGCATTTTCTCATTAATTAAAAAATTCTACCAGACTATAGAATACATACTGAATTTTTGATTTTTATGATCCCCTGAGATAAAAATAACCTGTCAGAATATATAGTTAAGTTTCTGTTTATCTCAACCACAACCAGTTGCACTGATAGCAGCCTTCAGTTTATAAGTTTACTTAGTGAATGAGATCTGACATCACAGCACACTGGGGCTCATTCTCAGAAATAAAGATGGTGTAGAAGTAGCAATCTCTCTGATGCATGTGCTGCAGGGATAAGCAGTGTTCTTGGCGTTTACAAGATAATTCAGCTATTCCTCCTCAACTCAGTGATTTCCAACTGATAGGGCTTTTGTCTTGGTCACAGGGTTTTAGTGTCTATGACAGCTGTGAATAGGAATAAAGTCTGGTTAGCTGAGGCTAGACACTCTCATTTAGTCCAAAAATCTCCACTTTTTTTTTCTTTTTGTGAGACGTGTTGCATTAAGTGTAAATTACATTCAACTCATAGGTTGTTATTAATAGGGTATCATAACAGAATGTTTTCCTTTGATAAGAGCATAGGGCAAGGTATTAACCAGAGATGCTTTTGAATCCTTACTGTATTCACCTATTAACTGCATTACTTTTGATAAAATCTTAAAACTTTCTAAGTGTCTCTTACATCATCTATAACCCAGAGTTAGAAATGCATACCTTACCTATCTCACAAGGTTCTAGTAAGAATGGAGATTATGTCATAAACAATACAATCTAAATGTTTACTAAATGATAGGTATACCTATCAATCGGTATATTAGTATCATCCTTTAAAATGGGTTACTGCTTCATCTATAGAAACTCTGAATTCATAATCCAAGGGAAAAAACATCTTCATTTCTACAGCATTGTCTTATACTAGTGATGCCGTCTCTTTTTATCTCTACGCAAGATTCTTTCGTCCCTCAGTATTGTCAGTCTCTCTTCCTCTACCTTGCTAGAGGGCATTTTATTCTTTATAGGTGTTTATATGTAAGACCTGACAACTACAAGTCCTAGCTCTGCAGTCATTGAGCAGATAATTTAATCTCTCTGAGCCCCAATTTCTGTCATCTGTAAAACAGGTAACTAACATTTACTTTGAGGCAGTGTTTTAACAATTAGATATAATATATGTAAAGTACTTAGCACAATGATTGATATACAGTGATCGATATATGGTAGTTGTTATTATTTCTAGATTTCTTTCCTCATCAGTTATAGAATGTTATCCTTAATAAATAAGAAAGGAAAAAGAGGTCTTCAGATATTCTTATCCTCTTTCCAACAGAGATATTTCTCTGTCCTTCACAAAATTTCAATTACCTTTCAAATCCTTTCCCTACCTTCCTTTTTAAGCAACTAACTAATAAATGTAGAAGAACAGCCAAATTCCCAGTGAGCAAATACTTCTGGCGTAGTAGTGAAGAAGGCATCTTACTGTGAAAGTGAAGGAGGTAATAATTAATAGAATGGCCTTTTAAGTCAGGCAGACGGAACTTAGTTTGATCTGCTCCAGACATTTGCTTGCTGAGTCACAATGTAAAAGTTACTTAGCCTTTCTTATCTATTTCCTCTTATGTAAAGTGGGCAAAATAACAGTATGTCTTCATTGAGTATGAAGTGATACATATATGAGAAAATTTTAAAAGCTTAAAACTGAGTGCATTGTCTGGCAGGTGGCAAATAATTTATAAATAGAATCTTATTGATATGTCTCCTTCTGCTTCTACTTTCACTTCCTAATATTCTTCTCTGATAATGATGGTCAAAACTATTTACCTTTGGAATATGAATTTTAGCAATGTATTTCTTGCCCAAGATTCTCAAATAAGATCTTTTAGATGCTTTGTAGTGTTTCTTATAAATTAACCAGGTAAGGGTTGGTACTCATGAAAAACTGTCAAGTGTTTTGCTTGAACATGGGATTTATATGTCCACAAAGAAAAATAAATTGTGATCTCAAGAAATGCCTAGTGTCTGCTAGCAATTATAGTCATGGAAAACCATCAGTGAATTTTTTTATTGCTTAGCTGCTTTTGTTGCTATCATAGTAGCTATATTTATTATTATTACTACATGTTCTAACATTTTACCCATGTTAAAAGATATGTGGGAGAAGGTAAACATAATTTGGACACTTCCCTAATTCAATTGTGGCACTTAAGAGATTCCCAAGATTTTCTGGTTGGGAAGACAAATATTAGAATTCTGAGGTTCTTGATGCAAAGGAGTAAGATTATGTGTTGGAAAGCATCTCCTAGTTATATTTTCTTCCCACCTGGACTAAGCATCTCTAAAGGGGAAAATGCATTTTCTAGTCTATATACTCTTTTTTCTCCTTGAAGTTTTCCACAGAGAATAAGATTAGTTTATTTGAACCATTGGGAAAAATGGCCTAAAAATACAAGTATCCATCTACTAAACAAGCACTCATCACGAATCTTCTGTGTTTCACAAATTGTACTAAAGCTAAGCATACAGTGATAACCAGAACATTAGACCTGCCTTCCAGGGTGTCTCTTGGTCAGGGGATAGGAACAGATACATATTTAAATAATTGAACAAAATGCAATGTTTATTATGCCAGAGTTAGAAAAATCTATTGAAAGAGAGGGAAAAGTGTTTTTGTACCATTTTAAGGCTTTACAGAGAAGCTTAACATTTGAGCCATGAGAAGTTCAATACATGCACTAGAGATTAGGCTCTCAAGGGTTAAAGTAAGAGAAATAGCAGGTGAAGAGTGTCAACTGAAGAGAGGGAGAGAAAAAAAGTAGTGGAGAGTAGGGCAGGAGAGAGGAAGAAAGGAAGGAAGGGGAAGGGATAATAGGGAAGGTAAAAGAAATATAAGAACTGACTAAATATTAGGTCTTGGATACTAAACACCCTATTGCTACTGACAGGATATTGATGAGATTCTAGTGACATCAGATTATTGGTATAAATAACCAAGCCCTAAATCAACAAATCAGTATTTTGGTTATCACATATTCTTTTAAAAATGCTAGTTCTCAGCCACAAGAAAAGGAATATAATAGTTTTATTTCCAAGATTAATACCTTGTGCAAAAAAAAATTTTTTTTTTCTTTTTTTTGTGGTACGCGGGCCTCTCACTGTTGTGGCCTCTCCCATTGCAGAGCACAGGCCCCGGACACGCAGGCTCAGCAGCCATGGCTCACGGGCCTAGCTGCTCCGCGGCATGTGGGATCTTCCTGGACCGGGGCACGAACCCGTGTCCCCTGCATTGGCAGGCGGACTCTCCACCACTGCACCACCAGGGAAGTCCCCTTGTGGAAAATTTTTTAAATTCTTTCCCCCTGATCACTAATATAATAGAAAGGATGTGTTAAACACTAAATCAAAGTTTTCTTATGTAAGTCAAGTTTCTGAAACTCTTCTGCCCTTTAGGGATTTTTATCATTTTTCTAGAGGATGGCAGACTCTACCTTTGATAATGTATTTGTGTGATTTAGATAAATTCATACTGATGTAGATAATTTCATAAGCTGTATTACCAACCACATTTGTTTGATTGAGTTACAATTCAAGAGAAAAATTTACTATAATTTTTATTACTTCTAAGTTTATGTCTAATAGGAAATAGATATTCTTTATTCAGTTTTGTAGTGACATTTTTACTTATTTAATATAAAGGTTGTGTAATTCCTTGAACTTAACAGTTTAAATGTAAGACCAAATTCAATACTTGATTGGTAACATCAATGCAGCTTAACAAAAATTGTGTCATTTGCAAGTAATTTACCTTATGAAATATTACTGAATCTTTAAAATTAATAAATATAAATTATAATATGTTTACTATAAAGTCTTATTTAATCAGAAAAGAAGTTAATTTATAAAGATAGTTTTAAGCAAGGCGTTATGTCTGAATGGTCCAGCTGGTTATTTCCATTCCATACTTCACCTTGACACTAAATTATCTACATCATAAGACAGAGTTTTATAGATTATCAACAATATTTTGAATTTATACCTAAAGTACAAGGATAGCTTTGAAGGTCACTTTTCTGTTTTATCCAAATTGGCTAACAGTTTCTCTTAAGTTCTAGCTAATTGAAATAGATAAAAATCATAAGCCTATTTTATTCTAAGGTAAAAGGTCAGCATGCATACAGTAGTAATGTGCTGTTCTTTTTACTGGCATAAATATTATAGATAATTATTTTTCTTAGTATAGGCTCAAATATAAAAGTGGATTAATAGTATTATATTAATTGTGATGATTGAACTATTTTTCATCAAGCTTTTATGCACACTGACCATGACAAATAGGAGGCAGACATTTACACAGATACATGGAAAATTCAAATTTAAATGTATCAACAATTGTTGCTTTAGTTATTTTGACTTCTTGAATTAGATTAAGCACACTACTCATATTTGAAGAAGAAAACTAAGTTTCACAAGTACTATGCATATACTGACATGTCCTGGGTAAGAATGGCTGACTAAGTCTAACGTGTTGGATTAACCAAAGTAATAAGTACCAGGTGGCCCATCAGTGGAAAAATGGCATACTTTACATGCTATAAAAAGAAGATAGTAGTCTAGGGCACCATGACATAACTAACTTGCCATAAACCCTGACCAGTCTCTTACTGGTGTAAAGAGAATATTTCTCTTTCTCATAACTTAGGGGAAAGTAGATAGTTTCCAGAAGGAAAAAAATCACGCACAGAAAAAAATAGTGCACATTTTTAAGTACACGTTCAAGTTAAAATATATAATGTAAATCCATTAATAGGATTTCCTGTGGGGAGATGGAAATTAGAGTAAGATATGGTGATAAAGGGAATTAACTAATTAAAAACATGTATTGTTTCTAATGAATTGGGTTAAATCAAACAAAATTTCAAGGATAATAATATCTTACTAAATTTACCCAAATAAAAGCAGAAAACATAAGTGCAAGCAAACGACAATGCTTTATTTTTACCTAGCATTATAAAAGAGTAAAAAAGGTTTTGAGAAAATGTTGAAGTTGGAATATTCTTGATAATATAAAACAACATTATGGGAATAAAATGCTTCGTATAAGTGAAATTATATAAAGACACACAAAAAGCATATATGTCTTTTTCTGACTTTACAGAATGTCCTCAAGATCCATCCATGTTGTACTGTATATCACAACTTCTCTTTGTTAGGCTGAATAATATTCTATTGTATGTATATGACACATTATGTTTATCCATTCATGGGTTGATGGACACTTGCGTTGCTTTTATGTTTTAGCTATTGTGAATAATGCTGCTATGAACATGGGCATATAAATATGTCTTTGAGACCCTGCTTTGAATTCTTTTGAGCATATACCCAGAAGTGGAATTACTGGATTGCATGATAATTCTGTTTAAAAATTTTTGAGGAACTGTTTTCCATGGCAGCTGTACCATTTTACATTCCCACTAACAGTGCACAAGGGTTAAAATTTCTCCATATTCTCGCCATCATTTTTTTCTGTTTTTTTTTTTTATAGTAACCATCCCAATTAGTGTGAGGTGATATTTCACTGTAGTTTTAATTTGCATTTCCCTAATGATTAGTGATGCTGAACATCTTTTCAAGTGCTTACTGGCCATTTGTAATATCTTCTTTGGAGAAATGTCTATTTGAGTCCTTTTTCCGTTTTTGAAGCGGGTTGGTTTGCCTTTTGATGTTAAGCTTTAGAAGTTCTCAGTATAGTATAAATATTAATTTCTTACCAGATATATGATATGCAAGTATTTTTTTTCCATTCTGTGTGCTTCCTTTTTACTCTTTTGATAGTGTATTTTGAGGCACACTTTAAAAATTTTTCTCTGAAGTTCAGTTTGTCTACATTTTCTTTTGCTGCCTGTGCCTTTGGTGTCATATCCAAGAAATCACTGTCAAATACAAAGCTTTTGCCCTATGTTTTCTTCTAAGAGTTTAGTAGTTTTAGGTCTTACATTTAGGTCTTTGATACATTGTTAATTTTTGTTTATGGTATTAGGTGAGGGTCTAACTTTAGTCTTTTACATGTTTATATCTTGTTTTTTCAGCACCATGTATTGAAAAGACTGTGTTTTTCTCTATTGAATGGTCCTGGTACTTCTGTTGAAAATCATTTGACCATATAGGCAAGGGTTTATTTCTAGACACTCTATTCTATTCCTTTGCTCTATATGTCTGTCTTATTGCCAGTACCACACAGTTTTGATTATTGTAGCATTGTATAAACTTTGAAATCAGGAAGTGTGAGTCCTCCAGCTTTGTCCTTTTTCAGAATTGTTTTGGCTTTTTGGGGTCCCTTGATAGTCCCTATGAATTTTAGGGTGGATTTTTATATTTATGTAAAAAAATCATTATGTTTTTGATAGGGATTAAATTAATTCAATTTGGATAGCATTGACATCTTAACAATACATATCTTCCTTGATTTACAATGTGTTTATGTCCCCATAAACCCATCATAAATTGAAAATATCATGAGTTGAAAATGCATTTAATACACCTAACCTACCAAACATCATAGCTTAGCCTAGCTGACCTTAACTGTGCTCAGAAGAATTACATTAGCCTACAGTTGGGCAAAATCATCTAACATAAAGCCTGTTTTATAATAAACTGTTGAATATCTTATGTAATTTATTTAATACTGTACCAAATAATGAAAAACAGAATGGTTATATGTGTACCAGTTGTTTACCCTCATGATTACATGGCTAACTGGGAGCTGCAGCTTGCTGGCACTGCCCAGCATCATGAGAGAGTATCATAGTGCAAATTGCTAGCCCAGGAAAATATCAAAATTCAAAATTCAAAGTAAGGTTTCTACAGAATGAGTATCAATTTCACACCATCATAAAGTTGAAAAATTGTAAGTCAAACCGTCATGAGTTGGGACCATCTGTACTAAGTCTTCCAATCCAGGAACATAGGATATCTTTCCTTTTATTTATGTCTTCTTTAATTTCTTTCAGAAATGTTTTATAGTTTTTATTGTATACAAATCTCTCACCTTCTTAGATAAGTTAATTCTTAAATATCTATTCTTTTGATGCTATTATAAGTGGAATTGTTCTCTTAATTTCCTTTTCAGATTGTTCATTGTTTGTATAGAAATGCAACTGATTTTTTTATCCTGCTTGATATCCTGCTACTTTTCTGAATTTGTTTATTAGTTTTAACAGTTTTTTGGTAGAACTTTTAGAGTTTTCTACATACATGTAGAGTTGTCTAGATCATGTTACCAATGAACAGAGATAAACTTTACTTCCTTTCTGATTCACATGCCTCTGGCTTGGACTTCCAGTTCCATGTTGAATAGAAATGGTAAAAATGGGTACCCTTGCCTTGTTTCTGATCTTAGTGGAAAAGCTTTCAGTCTTTCACAATTGAGTATGATTTTTGCTGTGGGTTTTTCATATATGTCATTTATTACGTTAAAGTCGATTTCTTCTATTTCTAGTTTGTTGAGTGTTTTTATCATGAAAGGGTGCTGAACTTTGTCAAATGCTTTTTCTGCATCAATTGAAATAATCATGTGGTTTTTAATCCTTCATTCTGTTAATATGGTGTATTACATTGATTGATTTTCATGTGTTGAAGGATATTTGCATTCCAGGAGAATAATCCCACTTGATTGTGGTATATGATTCTTTTAATATGCTGTTGAATTCAGTTTGCTAGTATTTTGTTGAGGATTTTTGCATTAATGTTTATGAAAGATATTGGTCTGTAGTTTTAATTTGTCTGGGTTTGGTTTCAGAGTAATGCTGATCTCATGGAATGATTCAGAGAATATTCCCTCCTCTTCAATTTTGAGGAAAAGTTTGAGAATGATTGGTGTTAATTCTTCTGTAAATGCTTGGTAGAATTCACCAGTGAAGCCAATAGGTCCAGGGGTTTTCTTTGTCAGATTTTTTTTTTACTGATTTATTCTTCTTAGTTATGGTCTATTCAGATTTTCTCTTTTTGTGGTTTGTGTTTAGGATATTAATCGGATTCAAACAGCCAGAGCTGAAAAAAACAGTTGTGGATTGTCACTATGTGATCTTTCATAGCTACTATGATTATGCATCTACATATTTTCAGATTGCCATGGAAATGTTTAGCTGCTTGAAAAAGACAAAATTAAGTATGATCTAGAACCTTAGAGAATAAATCGTTCTATATGGCCGTATTTGTCAGAATGCCTGGCTCCAATGTAAGCATCAAGATGTTTTAATTTTAATTGTTTAGCTGAGAATTCTCCAAGGAACTTGCCTTCCCTCTTTATGTAGAATATAGTAAACATAATTTCAGTTTTGTTTTAGCATCCAGGCCATTATTACAGAATCAGTTTTTGTATTGTGTTTCATAGCAGTAACAGCTCCAAGACTTATTAAAGTGTTTAGGACTGTTGGCATGATGTTAGTCATGTTTATTCTTTTTTATTAGTTCTTATTCTTGCTATCTCACTGTCACCTTCCTCTCATAAAGGCAACAATGTAGGAATTGCTCATCATCTTTTCAAGTTTGCTGCTTCCCAATATAATGTGCTTTAAAACAAAATAATGTAGCATATCTAAGATGTATGTAATATAAGAGTAGCTAGGATCTGACTAAAGGGATTTGGAGTTTCCCATTGAGTAAAGGGCACACGAGCTTAATGTGTTGATTCTGATTTTTAACTAGCTGGCCAGAGACCTACACATTCTCTTCAAATGGGTAAAATAACTGATTTATTTGCCTGGAAAATTGAGCCTAATGCCTTACATGCATTATGGGGTATAAATTACAAAGAAAGCAAAATTGAGAGGAAAGGGAAAGTGAAGCTAGGAAGGTGTATCTTCATAGAGACCCTGTGGACAAATATGTCTCAAAAGAATCTGTATAGGGAAATGATGGGAGAAGAATTTACTCTATGTCTTCCATACTTCATTGATCAACATTTGCCTCACAGCAATCAATTCCCGTACACATGTCAGTTCTGCTGTTTGTTCTCTCAGAGCAATTACCAGAGACACCAGGTTTCAAGACAGCAGTGACAGACCTTAGTATAATCCACAGGGTGCGGAGCAAGCCATCAAGTGGGTGTGAACTGGCAGTCTTCCCTTCTCAGCCTGGTAAGCCACTGCACTTGCATGAATTCTAGCAGGCCTCTTGTCTTCTCTGGGACCCCTGGGTACAGAGACTCTCCAGGGAATGAGGCCAGAGGGCCTTAAACAGGCATAAGGCAGGTTACTGTTGGGTTGTATCTCTGTGAGATATGAAGGTCTGAGAGCAACTAAGGTAAAGAGCCAAGCCAGCCAAGTAGGCTGAGGGTCACAAAAACCCCACCTCTCTGAGAGACAGATACTGCATTATAGGAGCCTGCTTCTAATTATGACAGAAACCCCCTTGGGGCCTTCAGAAATGCTTCTGGTGCTAGATAATCTTTCTCAAGGATCAGTATGGCACCCAGTAGAAGTTCATAACTAAGAGATCCACTCCTCACATAATCTAGATCCAAAAGTATTTTGTGTTCTCATTGGGTGAGGGAACATCAAACAAGTAATCTAAAGTACATCCCCATCTTTCTCATTTGTCTGATGACCAGTAAAAATTTTGATTTTAGTTTTTACTTTCAACATATATGAATTGTTTTCTATATTTGTGTAATATTTAGTGTTTATGCTTATTTGGTAGGTCACATGTGGAACCAAAAGGAAAGTAGACAACAGAAGTTTTTTAGATTACTTTTTATGATGTTTTGTGGAGATTTTCTTCAATGGTTATGTCAGGTTATGAATTATTAGTTACAGACTCTGATCATAGAACCACAAATTGGAAGTTATTTACAGAGTTTTTCTTATACAGCTATTGAATATCTTATGCTGAAGTGCCAAGGTGAGATGACATTTTAAATATGTATAATATCTCTTCTATATTAGGCAAATAAATAAAATAAATTTATTTCTGATGCTCTATGATTTTGGTAATTTCTGCTTAAAACTAGTAGTTTTTGCTGCTCTGAAAATAATTCTTAATGAGGTTGAAACACAATGAATTACCAAGCATATACTCACACACCAACACAAAAGTTGTTAGTCAGCTTCACAGCACACTATAAGCCCAATAATGGGATAAATAATAATGTAGTTTAATTTTATGTTTCCACCAACCACTAGGCATAAAAAAGTCTTCTCACTAAAATGCTAATAAAATCTGGGAACTTCCTTTTAAAGGAATCATTTTGCCTTTCCATTTATTCTGTAGCTAATACTACTCTTTTTATCAAGTCATTAAAAAAAAAAGTTGTTTTAAAAGAAAAAGAATGCATTCACATGGGCATTGTCTCTTTGAATTCCTGTGTCTTTCCAACAAGGAGCAGGACAGGGTTTCAATAATCCTAACTTCTGGGCATCCGGAAAAAACTGTTTGTTCCAAATCCCTACAAATGCTGAATCACAACATCTGAGGAGGGTGATGGTGATTTTGCTATGGAAATTCAATGAGAAGTAATCGTAACATTGATTGAGGATTAAGTAAATGGTGAGAAAATGGAGATCCCCTTGTACCCAGCAGTCCTTATACTGCTAATTTACTACATGATGCTAATTAAATGAAGTTAGCTTCATAATAGCGAAGTATGGTGCCCTTGTAGGAAAGCTGTTAACATAATTATATCGGTAACTCAGGGGGTAAAGCAGATTACAATTATTAGAAAGCCATGGGATACAGGCTACTGTGAGTTTTACGTTAGGAAGTGGATTTACAATCCATAATTTCACATATACAAGGTATATTCAATATTTAAGTTTCTATTTATTAGATGGCATCTAATAGAGATATTTGAAATTATGTATCCTCTAAGTGATCAATTTCAAATTCAGAAGAGAGAGAGTAAGTGTGTGTATTTAAGTGTTTATGTAGGTAAGATATGTTTTGGTGTGCAGTTTCCTGCCTTGTCAAAATATTACCTCTTTTGAAAGATATATGATGTGACAGTTATATA
The DNA here is from genome assembly GCF_025265405.1 of Mesoplodon densirostris. Classification (NCBI taxonomy): domain Eukaryota; kingdom Metazoa; phylum Chordata; class Mammalia; order Artiodactyla; family Ziphiidae; genus Mesoplodon; species Mesoplodon densirostris. Next base: position 88,445,064 of record NC_082663.1, read on the forward strand.
TTAAACCATAAATAAAAATTGATCTATAAGAATGAAAGTACTATAATATGGAATATTGATTCCCACATCTTACATACATTCTACCTCTTATCTCCCACCATGACAACATATTATTAAATATCAGTCAAAGGACCCAGACTGAAAAAGAACAAATTCTCAAAGGTAAAGGTATTTTCAAAGCCAGTTTACCTTATTACATACTATTGGCATTCAGTAATGCCCTAACTCCAGCATTTCACAGAGAAAACGTGTTGCCATAACACACCTACCCATTTTTTAAAACCTTGTTTATTTTTAAAAATTTTTAGTTTTAAGAGGAGGTGTGCAACTTCCAGTACAAACAGAAATATGAACAATTTAAATATAATTTAAATAAAGGTAAAATCTCCAGAATGAATATGTGCAGATCAAGAGTTGTGGTATTCAAACATCAACAAAATGAAAAAAATTAGTACACCTAAAACATGCTAGCTAGTCATATAAAATAAAACAATATTTTAAATATTATTACTGTTGAATCCTGATTAATCTGGATTTTTGAAAATTCTGAAGTGTTATAGCGCTTCCCCAGAATATCAGGATATACTAGAATATCTTTAGAATGATGATTAAGTAGATTATTAAGGATGAAAAACTGAAACTGTTCCTATTTTCTGGAATGAGTTATAAAAGAAACTGGATATTTATTGATGGGAGAGGAACTAACATTTGTATATTCCCTTCTATACTTCAGGAACTTTATATATATATATATATATATATATATATATATATATATATATATATATAGTATATAAAGTATTATACATATATTGTCTCATTTAAATTTCAAAATAACTGTTCAAGGCAAGCACTGCTATTGTCTTGCTTTTATTAATAAGGAGTCAGAGATTGAAAATGTTGGATTACTTATTTGAGGTCATCTACCTAACTTCTCTCCACAGCTAGTTATCTGTATACTATGGACCATGCAGCCTTGCTATCTAGTACACAGTGGTGCCAATAGAGGCCTCAGAATTTACTTTTGCAGTATAACAGAAATGTAACTTTTGTTTATTTATTTTTGTTTTGACAATGTATATGATGAAGAAAAGAACAGAAAATGATGTGAATACACATTTCCACCACCCAGAGTATTTAAATGTTAATATTTTCATTTTTTGTTTTATGCATATATTCATACATAAAATATGAATTACAAATACCTTACAAATACCTGTGCTTTCCTTCTGAGTTCCATTCTTTTCATTATCCCTTAACATGGTCATATTTATTAATGTAATATGTAATATCAGCACCAATGTGTTAATATCAGATGCATACATATAGCTAAAAACATTATATAAAAATATATTTATTTTGTATAAACTATTTTATACTGAACCTATGCAACTTTCCTCAATTAACATTAAGTATTTCCATATCTATCTATGTTAGAAAATACAGATTTAATTCACCAATAATGGGTATGTACAAATTAATATAATGGAATAATATATAGCAGTTTAGATAAATGAAATAGATTTCTAGTCAGTTGGAATATATTCCATTCTCAAACAAAATTTGTTTTATTTTAAATGATAAAATAAGTGACGTACTATTGTGGTGTTATGGTGCATTGATTAGAGAAGCATAAATTAATTAAGGAGAGCAAAGTATAATTCTTGCTTTGATTTTGAGAACATTTTGCAAAGGAGAAACATTGATGGCATACTTACCAGTGAAAATTTGCAACCTCATTTTGTGTCTTTCTCAATTTTTTTCTTATTTTTATTGTGAATGTGTTTGGTGTTTATAATATGTGGCATAAGTTGTGTGTACGTGTATGTACATGTGTGTATACCTACATGTATATATTCATGTATATGTATATATTCATGAACATTATATATGAAAGAGATTATATAAGTATAAATATAGGAAGGGGATAGTACATAATGATAATATGTATATAGTAAAATATTTTTACATAGTATACATATTATATATCTCACTGTTTTGTCTCCTGTTAAAAACTTAAAAATTTTTAAATCCCCAGTGCCTGTATTTTAACTTGTGATGAAAATCCCTTTATATAGTTTTCTCATCATCTTTATGCTCTCTCTAGGTTTGTATAACTTACTTTTATTCACCTATCCACTGAGTTTTATGTTTTTTTTTTTTTACTGGAGTATAATTGCTTTACAATGTTGTGTTAGTTTCTGCTGTACACTGAAGTGAATCAGCTATATGTATATATATATATATCCCCTCTCTCTTGGACCTCCCTCCCCCGCCAATCTAGGTCATCACAGAGCACCAAGCTGAGCTCCCTGTGCTATACAGCAGGTTCCCACTAGCTATTTTACACATGGTAGTGTATTTACATCAAACCTAATCTCCCAGTTCATCCCACCCTCCCCTTCCCCGCCATGTTCACACGTCTGTTCTTTATGTCTGCCTTTCTATTCCTGCCCTGCAAATAGGTTCATCTGTACCATTTTTCTAGATTCCACATATATGCATTAATATATTTGTTTTTCTCTTTCTGACTTAACTTCACTCTGTATGACAGACTCTAGGTCCATCCAGGTCTCTACATATGACCCAATTTCATTTCTTTTCATGGCTGAGTAATATTCCATTATATATATGTACCACATCTACTTTATCCATTCATCTGTCAATGGACATTTATGTTGTTTCAATGTCCTGGCTATTGTAAATAGTGCTGCAATGAACATTGTGTCTTTTTGAATTATGGTTTTCTCGGGGTATATGCCCAGTAGTGGGATTGCTGGCTTATATGGTAGTTCTATTTTTAGTTTTTTAAGGAACCTCCATACTGTTCTCCACAATGGCAGTATCAGTTTACATTCCTACCAACAGTGTAAGAGGTTGCCCTTTTCTCCATACCCTCTCCATCGTTTATTGTTTGTAGATTTTCTGATGATGGCCACTCTGACTGGTGTGAGGTGATACCTCATTGTAGTTTCGATTTGCATTTCTCTAATAATTAGTGCTGTTGAGCATCTTTTCATGTGCCTCTTGGTCATCTGTATGTCTTCTTTCCTGAAATGTCTATTTAGGTCTTCTGCGCATTTTTTGATTGAGTTGTTTGTTTTTTTTATATTGAGCTGCATGAGCTGCATTAGTATATTTTGGAGATCAATCCTTTGTCTGTTGCTTTGTTTGCAAATATTTTCTCCCATTCTGTGGGTTGTCTTTTTGTCTTATTTATGTTTTCCTTTGCTGTGCAAAACCTTTTAAGTTTAATTAGGTCCCATTTGCTTATTTTTGTTTTTATTTTCATTCCTCTAGGAGGTGGGTCATAAAAGCTCTTGCTGTGATTTATGTCAAACAGTGTTTTTCCTATGTTTTCCTCTAAGAGTTTTATAGTGTCTGGTCTTACATTTAGGTCTTTAATCCATTTTGAGTTTATTTTTGTGTATGGTGTTAGGTAGTTTTATATTTCAGTGTGTATCAATTAAGATGATGTAGCTTGTGGATAACAGAAAACCAGAATAAAATACCTTGCATAATAAAAAGTATAGAAGTGGTATAGCCTCCAGGATAGGTTTATTATGCAGTTCAGTTCATGTTTTCAATATCAAATTCCTTTTCATTTCTTTGTTTTGCCATTTCCTATGCATCTTTATAATTCTACTGATATCGCATATATAATTATACATAATGTATACTAATGCATAATATATATTTACATTGTATTATTATATAAATATAATATGTTATAGATAGAATATCCACATACAACATAACCAGTTGAAGAAGATAAATATTTTTTTCTTATTAGGGGCATGAAATTTAAAACAAAATAATATCTCATTGAGCCAAATTGTGGTACATTCCCATTACAGAACTAAGTCATTAGCTTTGTTGTGGGATTTTTCTTGTACCCAGTCAGACCTATCCTTGGAAGTTGGGCTTAAATAAGCATCCTCTGAGGCATTTAACTATGTAAAAGGATAGTGAATATTTGAAAAAATAAAATAGGATTTCTATTTAAAGAAAAATGGGGAAATAATACAAGACAATATCATCATGATATGGTCACTCTATTTTCAGTTTTAGGAACGTTGCTTGACTCTTTTCCCAATTATCTCTTGTTTTACATATAGTCCTATATTTCTTTAGTTTCCATTTTAACATTTTCTCTTTAATTTTCAAAGGTACTCATAGCTTCTTTCAAATTGTTTTAATATTTTTCATTCATTGGGTCCTTATTTTCATTCTTATTCATGTTTTTTCCCTGTTTTTTGAAGTTTTAAATTTTGTACTCATCTCATGCAGAGTTAATTTCCCTCTTGATTAATAAATTCTAAGTTATAAAAAAGATATAACATGATTTATGAACTTTGGGGTACTATTTTCTTACAGTGAATTCAGGTTGTAGGCTTGGGTTACTAATTTCTTTTATATATATATATATATATATATTTTTTTTTTTTCTGTTCAAGCACTCAGTCAAGGTAGGCAACTCCTCAGCTTTTTCTGAGTGGTAAACACTGCACCTTTAATCTTCCTTTCTTACATGGACCATGTCAAAGACAAACAAAGCTGGACACTAGTTAAAGCGGCAAGGACAATTTTTATTCAGTGAGAAATTATTGCAATTGGTAAGAGCATCCCCCATAAAATTCCATTTTTGCAGAGATGACAGCATTTTAAGGGAAGGATGAGGAAGAAAGGAGGGAGAACTGTAGGGACTTGAGCAGAGTCTGGGAAGTAGAAATTTACAAAAAGCAGGACTAGGACATCTGGGTTTGCTAACTGGTGCTTCTGGAGCTTAGGCTCCTACCTTCTCACAGAGACTAGGAGACAGAGGCCCTGTGTTCAGGTGTTGGCTGAAGCAAACAGTAAATTCTTTTGGCAGCCTTAAGCTTTCTCAGGCAGGCATTTTAAAGAGCACTGGGATCATCTTAGGAATGCGATCTTAAGCTATTAGAAAGTATGCAACTATTCTAGTGTTTTTCAAGAGTGTGTGTGTGTGTGTGTGTGTGTGTGAAGGGGTTGGTGATGGTATGGATAAAGTCCTTTGTGCTGATTTCCTGCAATAGTTTTTAGAAAGTAAAGTTTGAGTCCTAGTCAAGTAGAGGGCTGAGAGGAGCCTGACTAGAGTTTGGTCAAGAAGAGTCTTTGTCATCCATCACTTGGAGTTTCAGCAATTCTGCTTTCCACAGTAAAGGCTATGTTCCTCTTACCCAAAGAGGAAGCACTTACCTGCTGGATCAAGTTTTGGGAGAGTTATCCCCAGTGAGTCGCTACAGAGCTAACACAGATGTGTTCTCTCACTTGGATTTCTCTCTTATTTTCTGGTTCATGGTGTGTATGTGTGTTTTTTTTTAATATGTAAATTGTATGCTATGTGTTTGAAAATTTATTGTATTTTATTTTGAAGTTCAATATTTCTAAGATACTATAGAGACAATCCACTTCAGCAAAATACACAAAAAGTTAAAATAACTTGAAATATATTGCCAGAGGAATGATAGAGAGAAAATGTTTTGAAAAAGTTTTTGATGTTACCAATCAAATATTTACCAATAGTTTGCATACTTAATGAACAATATGATTACTGTTTAATTAAAGAAATATCTATTAAAGCTCTACTTTATTTCCAAAACTAAATTAGTGTCATGACAACACAACACAAATTGGAGTTGAAATGTTATACTGGCAGGACTGATTGGACATAAACAGCCTAATAAATTCATCTCTGTTGCCCTAATATGGTAGAACCTTCAAAATTATTTCTGTTGATTCCATGAGGATTTTTTAACTCCTATGTATATAATGGAAAGGATGGTAGACAGATATAAAGCTACACATTAGTGTGAGGGTGTAAAAGCCAAATTGTTAACTAAGAATTGTTAATTAAGCTATTCTGAAGAAGTAGTTTTGGGGTAACTAAAATATCCTAAAGTTTGTTTTATTCTGTCAATCAAATAAACTAATTTGCCTACATGTAATCTATTCTTTATGGTTTAGAAAGTACCTAAACTACATTTGAAGAATATGAAGTCACAATTTAAACTCTAAGGCCTTTGACTTCTACAATCTTCATGGTTTAATTTTTAATTCCTGATATTATATCTCTTGCATATTCAATTTACTACATAATGAAACTACAATTTTCATGGAGTATTATGTACCCTTTGAATTTTTAGTTGTACTTCCATAGTACATATGAATCATGATTGAGGCAGAGGAAAATTCTTGTTATGAAAAATGATACCTGTGGCAATTTTCTATGTTTTCTCCCCTGGATCCCCATCCTACAAATTATTTGCAAACATTTAACCCAGTTGATTGGAACCAAAACTATGATTTGAACAAGATTGCCTAAATTAAACCAAGTATTTTCTAATGACCTTTCTGAGACAGTGTCATTACATGTTGGGGAGAAAGACATAAACCTGAAGTGCCCAGACCTGTGTAATACAAATTCATTTTAAATGAATTTCTACTTGGAAAAATAGAAGCACTTCCTTAGATACCAAGCCATAGTGGAATAGAATACTCTCTTAAAAAATCATTATGTGATTACAATATTATACTAAAAAGCAAGGCATATAGATTGATACAAAATATGGTCCATCTGCTTAATGGATTTATAATCCACTTGGGAGTTTGGTGATCTAGCTAAATTATATCATGTTTATGCTAAATTTCAAGTTAGCCTTTTAAGTAATAATAGAGCTAGGAGGACAGGAACAGAAATGATTGCCAGGCTCAAGACATTGTCAGGAAGTTGTCAAAGAACAACGGGAGATTAGAGATAGTTTTCAGATTAAAGATTATAAACTCAAATGCCCATGGGAGTCAATCCACAACTCAAGTGGAAGCAGCATCCTTGAGTAGGTGAAGTACATGCATATGTCCTAACAGGGAAATAGCCACTCAGTTTGAGAGGATTCTGCATGACAGTTGACCTAGAGATAGCATATATCCTGATTTTTACGAGAATCAGAAAATCTCAATTCTATATTAAATATTCAGATTTTAAAATACTAAAAGCAAATTATATCTTTAAAACTGGGTAGGACAGAAAAAAAGTAGCATTCTACAGTTTTAAATCTACCATTGCTACTAGTGTGAAACATGTGATTTAAATATATAGCTATTTAGAGCAGAGAGGAAATTACTATTTCAAATACCGTGCTTCAGTCAGTAGAAGTATTATAAGCTTAGGTGGAGAGCATATTGAATATTTGGAGAAAAAAATACCAGTTTGGCTAGATAGCTGCTGTGATGAGAATAAAAACTATTTTAAGTTTAACTGCTAGAATGAGTGTTGTAATACTAATTTTTTTATTGATTTCCAGGTCAAACAACTGATAAAGGTGGGAGTGGCTAAGGGCTGAAATAATCAACGGACAAGAAAATATCAATCTCATGAAACAATAAGACACAATTAGAGAATATTATTATAAAGGAAAATAAGTTATATATAAAACATCTAAAAAGTTTTTTAGTTTCAAGATTGAAATTTATAAGCTATTTTTTCAAAAGAAAATATTTTTTAAATAATTTAATTTAGAAATAAATATGGGACTGCCAACAGAATCCTAAAACGGGTATCTGTGTTCCACTATGCATAAAGAAAATTTAGTTTAAAAAAACCCAAAACATGTTTTTCTGTTTATTCTACTTGAAACCCATTGGTTGATAAAGGGTTAAAACCTTTCAGAAGGATTACACGACCTCTGATCTTACCCATGTGTCATGGTGATGAATGAGGTTATCCATCCAACTACTTGTATCATCATCACTTTTTTAACAAAGCTCTCTTTGGCCTGCAAGTTTATTTTTGCAGACAAACTTACTTTGTTGTTTTTCAAAACTACAAACTCTAACTAGAGAAATATTTTTTAAATTATAGAGTTTTATAGTTGTAGTCAGTAGACATCTGGCTGAAAAAAATAATAAAAAATGTGCTTACAACCACAAGTATAACCAAAAAATAGTTATTTAGAATAAAGGTATTCGTTAATTTGTGTTTCCATTTGTTTAGTATGTGTTACTCATTGCATTTGTTACCCTAAAATGTTTATACAAATGTGGCTCAATATAAGGGCAAGTTAGGTCAGATTTGAGCCTTTAAAAATCCTTCTGATCAAAATGTCTTCACCTTTATGAAAGTGATTAAAAGTTTAACTTTATTTCTTTTAACTGGAGATTTTTATGTGTCAGAGATTTGCCATATCTCTGTCCTGAATTTCAGTCCTGTCATATTCAGATAAAGAATTTACCTGTTAATCTACTATATAAAACTTACTATCTAATGTTGCAGTTAAGGTTATAGAGTCATCTGAATTTGATTCATAAATTGAGAAGCAAAGATTTATAATTAAGTGGTGAGAAGATTATTGAAAAGTTCTTAGGGAGAAAAAAATTAAATGAGAGATGTGAGAGAAATGCACAAAGGAGTGAAGACTGACATGACTGTAGTGTCACACAATTCTCATGATTAAATGTGTTGATACTTCTTTGTGAAAACTTCCATAACTAAAATGTGAAATTCACCAAAAACTACATAGATATATAGATATGTTATTTCAGAGGTGAATTGCAACAAAGAAATCTCAATGGAAAAAATCAAAGATCAGGAGTGGAGATAGAACTTGATTTTTATATAGGATGGTCTTCACATTAGGTGTATTTTGTGAAAAGCCCCATCATTTTAACAGCTCAGTTACTTTAAAATGTTGAAGCCATGCAAGAAAGAATAGGAAAAATATATACCCAAGGAAAATACTTTTGACTATTCAGAAAAAACAAATGTTTCTCAAAGTTTGAAAAATAATTTAAAATTACCAATGGAGTAAAATAACATAAGAGGAAATTTACCAGCCTAGGTGTAAATATTTTCAATATTCTGAGTACAATCCAAACAGTGCTGGATGAGAATTTATGAGGTGCTTACTGAGATTCAATACTATTGCCTAACAAGAGATTTGACCTTCCTCCCACTATGAGTTACATATGATCAAAAATTGATAGTTTGTGTTACTGCAAAGTTGATTTAGGTGGCTCAATTTAGTTCATTTTATTAGTCTGTAAAAAGAACGAAAATGTTTTATGTGACTCAATCAGAAAGCAAAAATTTTTCTCAGAGTAACACAGGATCAAATTTTTAGAATTGGCATTTGCTGTTGGCACGTGGAACATTTCCATGACCCTAAAGATAAGTAGTTCGATTGAAAAGAGAGAAGATGTCCACGTGCAGAAATCTAATAGTACTACTCATCAAGACTTAGATAGCAACACTTCAGTAAAGGAAGAGAAACTACTTCCAAAATAGATACTGCTTAAATACTCCTCAGGAAAATTCATTGAAATTCAGAATAATAGTTTTTATTGGCTCACAAAGCAACTCCTAATAATACTATCAGTTATATACATTGTTTATTTTTAAGGTACCATGGAAAAATACTTGATCTCTCTGTATGAATGTGGCTGAGAGGTTCAATAGTACAGGTAGTTATTAAGACATTGTATATATTGAAATGATAGCTGGCAGTGCTAACGATTCTAGCAGTTTGATGGTTTCTAATTCTTTATCCTAGAGTCCTGGATAGCCCACGCCTTTGCTTAAAAAGTTAATCTATTGTCTTAGGTATACTTTGACAATATTTTCTATATTTTACTCCCAAGTTTTAACATTCTATGAAATAGTTACTGCAAAATGCAAATTAAAATATTGAAGGGGTATTTTGTAATTAAAATCTGACATAGTACATAGTCATATGGCTCTCTGTGTTTCACAATCTTGAAATGCTGGCAAACTGGTAGACTTCTTTTCCCCTTTACCTCATTAGTGAGTGTTTAGAATTATCTAGTTCCTTACAGTTTTGAGTCTAACCTATAAAACTTGGAAAAGTCAGTAGATGTGTGAGATCTTCAGGACACAATCATAGTTGATGTCTTTGTTTTGGTTTATAACGATGTCAAATATTTAAAATAAGATGAAAGTTTTAATTAAGTTGCCCTTACACTTTTATATTTAATTTTAGTATAAGTTGAAGCTTTGAGATGCCTCATATATTTTTCAATAGGCATAGATTTCTGAGAAATACATCTTTCAATTTTCAAAGCTAGCATTCAATACACAATGACATTAAACTCCAACTAGACATAAAATACTTAAAATAGATGAAATTTAGTTTTTACAAAGATATTCACTAATGTATTTATGATCACTGAGTTGATCAGGGAGAGTGGAAGACAGTGAAGAAAAACTAGGAAAGAGAAAGGAGTTTGGAAGCCAAAACTCCATGTGCAACATGAGGAAAACACTTGAGTAAATAGCTCATCTGCCTTCATGCATACCAGTCTGAGTCCTGGAAAAGGAGGCCACAGAAGGAATTGTAAGAATGGCTGACAGACTAAATATCTGTGAGAGATATTTGGGCATAATACAACTTTATTTATTTAGGTCATCAAAACAAACAGATCTTCATTCTTCTACTAGGGGTTATAAGCATGTGTGGTGATGGCGTGATGAAACTGATCAAGTAAAGGCATCAAAAGACACAAAACAGGCAAGGAGGCAACACTGACAGTGATTACAATAAATAGGTAAATTTATGAAATCTCCTATATTACTGAAATAAAAGGGCCTTGAATAGAAAGAGGGGGGAAAATAGTATTAATGCCAAGTGGTGGCCTATAGCAGTGTTTCCAAACTATCTAGTGTGAAAGAAAGAATTTTTTATTGTTGTTTTTATACATTTTCAATGTGTTGCAGACCAATACTTTTGTAAAGTACAGTAAAAAGGAATTGCACCAAAAATTAACTGAAAATGTTTCATGGACCAAACTTAAAAATCCAAACTATAAAATACCTAGAAGATAACATAGGAGAAAACCTAGATGACCTTGGGTATGGCGATGACTTTTTAGATACAACACCAAAGGCACAATCCATAAAAGAAATAATTGATAAGCTGGACTGTATTAAAATTAAAAACTTTTTAATGCAAAAGACAGTGTTTTCAAGACAATGAGAAGACAAGCCATAGACTGGGAGAAAATATTTCCAAAAGATATCTGATAAAAGACTGCTATCTACAATGTACAAAGAAATCGTAAAACTGAACAGTAAGAAAAGACTTTAATATACACCTCACTAAAGAAAATATACAAATGGCAAATAAACATACGAAAAAATCTTCCATGTCATATGTTACTAGGAAAATGCAAATTAAAACAACAATGAAATACCGCTAATTAGAAAGGCCAAAATCCAGAACACTGACAACACAAAATGCTGGTAAGAATTTGAAGCAACAGGAATTGTCTTATTACTAATGGGAATGTAAAATGATATAGATGTTCTGGAAGATGGTTTGGCAGTTTCTTATAAAACTAAACATAATTTTACCATAGGATCCAATAATCACACTCCTTGGTATTTACCCAAAGGAGTTGAAAACATGTTCACGCAAAAACCTGAACATAGGTGTTCATAACAGCTTTATTCATAATCTCCAAAGCTTGGAAGCAACCATCATGTCCCTCACTAGGTAAATGGATAAATAAACTTTGGTATATCCAGGAAATGGAATATTATTCAGCATAAAAAAATGAGCTATCAAGCCATGAAAAAACATGAAGGAAACCTAAATGCATGTTACTAAGTGAAAGAAGCCAATGTGAAAAGGCTACGTATTGCATGATTCCAACTGTATGACATTCTGGAAAAGGCAAAACCTTAGAGACAGTAAAAAAATCTGGTTGCCAGGACTTGGTGGTAGTGGGCAGGGGGATGAATAAATAGAACACAGAGGATTTTTAGAGCAATGAAAATACTCTATTTGATATTATAATGATGGATATATGTCATTATACATTTGTCCAACCCCATAGACTGTACAGCAGCAAGAGTGAATTGTAATGTAAATTATGCACTTTGGTTGATTATGGTATGTCAGTGTAGGTTCATCCTTGGTTTAAAAAAAAAGTGCCATTCTTGTGAGTGATGTTAGTAATGGGGAAAGCTGTTCATGTATCAGGTCAAGGGATATATGGAAATTCTCTGTATCTTCCCCTGAATTTTTTTGTAAATCTAAAATGTCTTTAAATATATTGTCTTAGAAAAGCAAAATGATTTCACTGTACAGCAGAAACTAATACAACATTGTAAAGCAATTATACTCCAATAAGAAAACAAACAAACAAATGAATAATATAATCTTGCCTTCTAAATAAAAATAAATAGCAGTGGGGATACTTGTGATGAAGAACAGCAGTCACTTATTTAGTAATATATACAATTTGCCATAAGGTACAAATTCTTTAGCTAACTTCTTTGAAAATGGATTTGTATATAGATATAGGTATAGATAGAAATGTACATATATTCATTCTCCAGGAAAGACAGTATGAAGTTCTGTTTGTGTGTATAATATGGTATGCTACTCACTGAAAGACAGGTTATTATCTATTTTTTAAAATGTATTTGCCTATGGAGCATTTCTCTTGTTTCAAGTGCTGTAACACAAGTGCTATGTTCTTACACAGTTGCTATAGAAACTCTGTTAATGGATAGTAAATTAGAAAACTCATAAAGCCTTTTTGAAACACACAGATTAGAAATGTTGTTTGGTTTAGGTATTTGAAATGCATTCCTGAAAAAGAATTGAATGACTCTAATCAAGTAAGTGATATTTCTTATTGCCATCATTTTTCTTGTACATTTCCTTACCCAGAGTAAATAAGGAGACTGTGATGAGTGGTTAATGAATGAAGAAAACAATCTTATATGGATAAATTATAAGAGTTTACAAATACACACACATACACACATATACATATGTATGAGTATATATAATACGTTTGTATGTGTTTAAGCATATACATATATATGTTTTTTAAAGTTTTGATTAATTATAATTCAAAGCTGTAATTAATAATTTCATGAAAATTTGCTACAAAGTACACCTATGAAGGTGAGAAAAAATCTCCACAAATAACTCAAGCTCATTATTGAACCACTGTGAAAAATGTATGCTGGCAATATTAAAATAGCTTCTATTATACTGTGTCATTCTGTCCCTTTGTATCTGTCTACCTATAAATAACAGTGAATATATAAAATGTCAAGATAATATGAATTTAATTGTGGACAAATGTGAGATTATAATGGTTGCAGCAGTCTATTATCCATGGAATTTCCTATTCCTTGGAAGTTAATAGCTCTTCTTTAAATACTGATTTCTAATTCAAAACACAAGGATCAGGCCCACACTGCCTTAGTGAAAGGCAAGTAACCTAACATAATTGCCTGGTGAAACCAAGATCTGCCTTTATTGCTTAGTTGGAGAAAAGGGCACTTTAGTGCCTTTAAGGCAGTTTCCCTGAACACAGCTGACAAAAACTAAAATGGTCAATAATGTGGAAGAACTGTAAAGAAAAGAACAATCCTAAAACATTAGTATTTCTCTGAGAATAAAAACCTAAAAATAGCTTATTAAAGCTGAAAAATCAAAAATATATAGGCAAATATAGATTCATTTATTAAATGTATATTAGTTCTATAAAAATGTCATTAGTCACCATCCACTTAGCTTACCAGATCTCACAGTACCTGAATACTAGGGCAGACCTGGAATCTTGAGTCAATTAACTGAAGTAACTTGAAGGTAGATATGTTTTATCTAAATCTTTGTACCTGGCATGAATCATAGTACCTAATACCTAATAGCTGTTGAATGAATGTGTGTAACTAAATATGAAAATAGACTGTAATTTGAGTTTTTGAGAATACAGCTTGAAGTTTTATTTTCTTGAGAAGCATAGTTGAGGAGGAAAATTAATATCCATTTCTTTTGCCTTAATGCCTCAGTATGTTGGTTATTAGTAAATAATATGGCACATTTATGATACATTTTATTTATTTTTAACCTCTAATATTATTTAAATAAAATTAAGCTGTTTTCTATTTCTAGAAAAAGTATGAGTGCTATTCTTTATTCTCTGATGAATCTGCCTTGAGACAAAGTAATGATACCAATAGCACTAAAAAACAGGTCAACTGAGAGAATGTAGCCATCTCAGTGAAAGAAGGAAGTGATCAGGCAAATCTGTGCGATCCACCTAACATAATATTTGGCAAGGTATGGTCATGGATCAAAAGTTTTAAAATGATCTGGGGCATTTGGAAAAAAATCAGTTTCATGGACCAGTCTCAGACTTACTGAATTAGATTTTCTGGGGAAGGTGAGGCCCAGGAAGTGATTTTAAAAAGACCCCAGAGGATCATTACGTGCATTCGAATTTGAGAAGCACTGATGTGCCAGATGGGCATTAAACCAGAGTAATGGGTTTGATTTTTCAGTCCCATCTCTCACTCATCTTCCTGAATGGTGTATTTATTACCAGCTAATTATTTTGCAAATGTGTTATTGAGTAGAAACAATTAGAAATCACTACCAAGTACCTGCATCAAAAAAATGAAATACATGATTTCTTGCAATGGGTCAGTATGATAATTTCAACATATACTGACACTAGAAAATCAGTGACTATGAAGAAGTTCACTTCTGCTTCCTGAGAAAGAGCTCTGATAACACTTGAATGAGGCAGTATTTATCTGAGATTCTCATATGTCATTTAAGTTATACCATTTATTTTCACAGCGTGTTAGGATTTTTTTTTTTTTCCCCCCGGTACGCAGTCCTCTCGCTGCTGTGGCCTCTCCCGTCGCGGAGCACAGGCTCCGGACGCGCAGGCTCAGCAGCCATGGCTCACGGGCCCAGCCGCTCCACGGCATGTGGGATCCTCCCAGACCGGGACACGAACCCGCGTCCCCTGCATCGGCAGGCAGACTCCCAACCACTGAGCCACCAGGGAAGCCCGCGTGTTAGGATTTTAAGAATGGTTTAAACTTATTCACTGAAAACCTACACACATAATAATAATAAAATGAAAATTTAAAAAAAGAAATCTGCCTCCTTTGAGTACTCACTGGATGCTAAGCAATCTTCCTAGTATTTTAATATTAAAATAATATTTTAATATTATCTTAATACTTTTGTGTTTGAAATAAACACAATTTAAATAGAGTTTGAAATTTAAAAAACCCAAACCAAAATATTTAGGTTGCATATAAGTGGAATAACTGGCATTCTTTAAGAGGAAGATATTTTTCAGTTATTATACTTTTCTTTTTTCTATCTTCTTTCTCTGATCACAAACTGTTATCTATCCTAATCAATGAATGAAGGGTAAAGTGATGTTAAAATGTCTCTTTTTATGATGTTTACTGTTATTAGTCAGTGGACTTTTCTCCCATTTCTTTTGAATTAGATATAAAAGCCTTGTCATGAAGAGACATCACCATTAGCTTTAGGCCTAAAATGATTTATCTCTTTTTTAAGCTGTGATATGTGAAGAATTTATTGTTTGTTTTGTGTATATTTTTGCTCCACTTTATAATTTTATTTTTTCACCTCTTTCTTTGGTTAAAATACATTTGTGAATACAAAAGAGTAGATATAATGAAAGTGATCAAAGATTAAAAGATAGTTATCCATTGAAGATTGTGTTTTTATAATCAAGAAATGATGACCTTAGAAGTTCTATGGCAAAACAATTTTAAAATAGAAACCACCCCCACCTCCCACCCCCCAGAGCTCTGAATTCTGACTAAATGTTGATTGAAAAATTATTGACATAAAGAAAAAAGAGAAGAAAAAGCATTTGAGTGAAAACAATGAGTCCAATTTGCTATATTTTTCAGTGTACATTAGGCTACCATTTTGGGGTTAAAATAGATGGACATTGTGCCCTAAATGAGTTCTGAAAAATATGAATCTGAAGTATATATGAATTTGAAGTCAGGAGGAAAAAGGAAAAGGGAATCTGTCAGTACTTTAAAAGTTGATGTATCTGAATTGTATTTTATCTCTTTTAAGACCATGTTAAAATCATTAGCAGCGTGTAATAGATTTTTTCATAAATCTAAAAAAAATTATTTAGCAATACTGCATTGTGACTTGGAAACACTTTTTCTTTTAATTTCGTACGTGAATAATACTGTGCTGAATGCAATAATTTAGAAGTCTCTATAAATTACTTTCATTGATTATTATGAATTTGGTTGCTTATGATAATCCATCTGATGATATATGTCAAAAACTCTTCAAAGTCTCTGCCATTAATATATACTTCATGGAAAAGAGATGTGTAGCCAAGAGGTCTGCAGAAGTTTTTCTTTTATCATACAAAAACATTGATTAACCAGGTTGAATCTGAATATAGCAAAATGGTTAATATCTCAAAAGTATTTATCTCTCAAAATGCATAGTACAACCTTCACTGTTAAACTAGGTCAGAAAATAAAAGTATGTGGTGGACCAATTACTTTGGATTTCAAAGACCTCATCTTTAAGAGAGTCTGTTAAAAGTTATGGGGTTTTTTTTGTTTTTTGTTTTTTTGTCTCAATTTTTTCTTATAGAAATCTTTCCATAACCAGTTTTGATATTTTACTTAAGAAATACTCTTTTATGAATAACAAATGCTGGAGAGGGTGTGGAAAAAAGGGAGCCCTTGTACAACTGTTGGTGGGGATGTAAATTGGTGCAGCCACTGTGGAAAACATTATGGAGGTTCCTCAGAAAACTAAAAGTAGAACTACCATGTGACTCAGCAAAAAAGTAGAACTACCATTTGACCCAAAATACCCAGGACCCACTCCTGGGTATATATCCGAAAAAACCAAAAACGCTAATTTAAAAGATACATGCACCCCAGTGTTCATAGCAGCATTATTTACAATTGCTAATACATGGAAACAACCTAAGTGCTTGTCGACAGATGAATGGATAAAGAAGCTGTGGTATACATATATGTACACACACACATACCATGGAATACTACTAAGCCATAAAAATGAATGAAATTTTGCCATTTGCAGCAACATGGATGGACTTGGAGGGCATTATGCTAGAGATAGTCAGAGAAAGATAAATACTGTATGTTATTGCTTATATACAACAATCTAGTGAATATAACAAAAAAGCAGACTCACAATAGAGAACAAACTAGAGGTTACCAGTGGGAGGGGAGGAGGGGCAATAGGGGTGGGGGGATGGGAAGTAGTAACTATTGGGTGCAAGATAGGCTTAAGGATGTATTGTACAACACGAGGAATGTAGCAAGTATTTTGTAATAACTGTAAACGGAAACCTTTAAATATTGTATAAAAATAAAGAAGAAAGAAAAAAAATAATCTGTACCTGATAGTTTGAAATTCTTATAAAGTAATAACTGTGCTTATGTTTTCAAGGTATGCATACTGGAGTATTTACATAAATACTATTTTATTTACATAAAATAAGTAAAATATCATGATATTTTTAACTTTCTTAAAATAATTGGCCAAAAAGTTCATTCGGGTTTTCCTGTACAATGTTTGGGAAAACCTGAACGAACTTTTTGGCCAACCCAAGTTAATCAAAGAAAAAAAGACATAAAGCTAATACAGCAAAATATTAATATTTGTAAAATCATATGTAGGACTGTTATGCAAGTCTTTCTACTTTAGTTTATGATTAATATTTGATAATAAAAAAATGAAACAAACCAGTACACAAAAATGCACATAAAACAACAAAAAGAAAGCAAGAGTAAGCCTTTCTTTTTTATGATAGAGAAACCTGTTTAAAGCAAGGCAAAAACTAAGACTTAAAGGAGAACTAATTAATACGATGGCCTAAAGTGATAAAAATTGAAATTTACCTACAAAGTCAATATTGAAGGCACAGTCAAAAGACAAATTATAAATTGGTAAAAACTGACACCCAGAAACCTAGAGTAATATGATTCATTTATTTTAGATAATGGTCACTTGCAAGTCAGTAAGAAGAAAAATAAACTGGTCGAATTGCATGTATTTAAAATATTGTTAGTTCCAAATTATTAACTAAATCCTACTCTTATCAAATTTAATATTTATTCTCTAATTTGATAGGTAAAAATGTTATCTATTTCTTATATTTGATTGACTGTGAAAGAGGTATGTTTTCATGTATACTGTTTGTGCTTTTCCATTAGTTAATTCTCTTCATATAATTATGTGAAAAGATACACACACACGTACATAGAGAGAGTGTGTGTATCTGTGGGAAGTGGAACTCCCATGAGGTTCATATTTTACTGTATTTAATTTTATACTCTTTTAAATTTTTTATGCAATTTTTAAAGGCTACTTTCCATTTAGTTATTACAAAATATTGATTATATTCCCTGTGTTGTACAATATATCCTTGATCCTATCTTACCCAATAGTTTGTACCTCCCACTCCCTCACTTCTATATTTCCCCTCCCCCCTCTCCTTTTGTACTCTTAATTTTTAAAATGAGTATGTTTTATTTTGAATCTTTAAAAATATCCAAATTACATTAAAAACTGTGTTGTCACTGTAGTAATCTTGTTCTAGTTGTAGGGAGATAAGACATATTTTATAAAATAGCAGCAAATATGTCTTCACTCACAATTAAGTGATTTCTGGCTTTGTGTTATACCCAAGTGACTTGAAATGTTATCACACAAAAGTATGCTGTCAAAAATGGCAAAATGAGCCCCAGACCCATTTTTGCCAGGAATGGAAATGAAACTGAGCACATCAGAAAAGTTCAAGTTGAATTGTCTTAAACTCCATTTCAGATTTAGGTAGAGGCTCGTTATTCACTGAGATCACCTTTCATAAAATTACTATCATTGATGGGATCCAGATATTCTTTTGCTATATTAAAATTTCCTGTGGAAAAAAATAGCTTTGGGAAAAAAAATCTTTCGACTATGGCATATGTCTTCTCTCTTCAGTTGCAACAGAAAAGACTTTATTTTCAAAATCAGCTATTTATTTTTTTACAGTTACCAAAATTTATGCAATATTTTATCTAAATTATAAATTTCCTAACAAATGCAGAAATTTATCTCATATCCATCACTTTTCCTTCTGTGGATGTGTTGAGTTACATCAGGTTGAACTTTGATAGATTTTTTTGTGTTTTTGATGGTTCAACCACTGAATACATCAGACATCTTCAATTTTTTTATAAAACACTGCTGACTGAGGAAACTAGAGTCAGTAATTGTGTGAACAAATGTATACTAACATTTGGATGAATCAAGGATTCCAGTGTGGACAATTAGTGAGGAGAATAGACCATGGTAGTCTCTCACTGGGCCATGCATATGTCCTGCCCAAGTTGCTGAGTGCTGGATGAAATAGCCTCTGATGAGTGGCCTTTGCCTGATGAGCTGCAATGTGTAACAGCACAGGCAGCAAGATCAACAGCAGCAGCTGTGAGAGTTCAAGACAGATTCTCTTCCCAAATTTAAGCCAATTACAGAATCAGTCAAAAAGATGTGGATACAACATAAGCAGAATTTACATTCCTTTTAGAAACTCACTTTTAATTAAATACCATTCCCATGTCTAACTGACTATCCAAGATTCAGAGCCAATATGTTAGATTAGAGCATTTTTTTAATTCCAGGAAGAAAATAGTTAATTCTCTAACATTGCAATTCCTACATTATTATCAAGCTACTGTACGCGTCCTGGACAGTTGTGTGGTCTATTCTATGTATTTTAAATTTATTATGCCATAAAGGGGAGAATCCAAAAATATACTGAGATCAAGGTGAACGTCTAGCTTTATTTTTGATTTTAGGAAATTTCCCTACACTGAATGAAAGTGGTAAAAAATAGGTGCTATGCCTCATGAAGTTATGGTAGTTATCAGACCCCTTTACTCTTAAGAGAATTTGTAAAATCATCCAATGATGTTTTCCTTCCAAATACCCAGACTGGTCAACTAAGCCTAGAGTTTTCTTTCTGACCCTTAGCTATGTTCTAGTCTTCCAAGAGTTATTTAAAAATAGCAGCCTATAACTTTACAGTGTGTTTGATCTGAATTTACTGTAACTCTGGAGTCCCAGTCATCTGCAGAGCAGGTGTTTATCTGAATCATCTTTCACCGTGTCTTTACCTACTGTGGTCTGGTTCACCAAACTTCTAGTCTGTGCTTTGCCTCTTCCTGCTCTGAATTCCCAGTTGAGTGAATCTGTCTAATCTTAGTATGTGGAATGACTCATCTAATATTTGAGCTGCAGTTTAGCCATTTGACAGATTTATTTGCAGGAGGAAAAGAAGAATGAATTAGATGATAGAATGTCTTAAGGAGTTTCTTCTACTTTTGATGTTGCCACGTAACTTTCATTACTTTTAAGTAGCAACACATAATTCACTGCAAGAGCAGTAAAATGGAATGTATATGCAATGGCATTTAAAGATACAGATTCTGTATTTTATACATGCTTAATTATTATATATTGTCATTTGAGAGAAATTTCAAATTTTTAAAGATAGGATTCCAGATTCCCTACAAAAAGGAATATTAAAAAGACACAGAAATGAGGTAAATTACTCTTGATAAAGAAGTTAAGAACAAAGAAAAAAAATATTGGCAAGAGGCTGCAAGGTAGCCAAATTAACACAGATGTTGACCTTTTAGTTAAGTTTTGTTTAAGTGAAATCATCTATACTTGCTTGCTAGTTTTAACCACGTCTAATTTATTTTCTTATTTGTTGGATGCTACTCACTACTGGTTATAAGGTATAGTGGAAAATAATGGTAAATAATAAATGTCCTCGTATCTAGACAGAAGTCTCCCACTAAATAAATAAAGACATTCACAGAGGAGAACGTGTCTGATCAGAGTTCTTTCTAAAGTCACTGTGGTTTGCTTTTATTTTTTTATTCTTGACTTTTGACGCCCTTTCCTTTACTTAAGGAACGAAAGTGAGTTCACAATGCTGAGAGGTGAGGGCTAGAACACAACCACTCTCCCTTTGATTCACTTATTATCTATGCGTTTCCATCTTTCTATCACACTGGAACCCGAGAGAGAAATGAATTTATTTAATTTTTAATGGTGTTTGTTTATGTTCAGATTACTATTAAGACCTCTTTCCATACTTTCCTAAATGCTGCCATGACTAGCAGAAACAATATTTCTTTTCAGGTTCATATTTTTCATTTCAGGAGAAGAGCCCACTGATGAATTTCCTAATATTATCTATTTCCCACTGCACACCTTTGGGAAATTACAAGCGTCATTTCCAGCACATAAGAAATAGGTGAGAACTCATTTTTAAAGCAAAATTAAATACTGCCCTCTAGAATTCTGTCATACTCTTTTTTTCTGATTTGTGTATATACACATTCATACTCTAAGGGGCACTACATCTAAAAAGAAACAAATAAGCCTGGCATGTATGCCTGTAAGCAGAGAGACTGATGGTTGTATGCATGATATGAATTCAGGAATTATGGCTTAGCTCCTGCAGAGGCATAAGAAAATCGTATAAACTTTGGGGGCTGGAGTTCATCATCCATTTAGAAAAGCAACAATTCCATGTCTAGTGTACAGCTCATTGAGATAAGCGTCACGCAACCTGAATGAGACATACTTTTATGCCTCATGCTCCAAATTTCTCTGTGGAAAGTCAAGAGATGCTGACAAACTTTCCTCTCAGTTTTTTCTTCCATATTACATTTAAATAAAGAGTGTATTGTATAACTTTTCTAAGCTCTGAGAGAAAGACTCTTGGTAGACTATAAAAAGTGAATCAGAAAATCACAAATAATTAACAACTGGGTAGGCAATTAGCTATTACGTCTAAAATTGTTAGTATCCAGTAATATTTAGTTGTGCTCAGCTTCAGTGTTTTGTAGCAGGGATTTGATATTTCAATTTTGCTGTGTCTAATAGCAACATGGGCCATAGATCTACTATACTTCTAAGTAGCTTTGCTTGTTCAATATGAAAGAATGAGCACTGTTAAGACTGCAATACACCAAGAAACTCCCCAAGCTTGTTTTATATCCAGAGGTCCAAAAGGTTATAGGAAAGGAAAAGGATATTTCTCTGTATACATGGAAGAGCGTAGAACTTGCAACTTTTAAATTTTAAAATTAAGAATTATGCATATGTTCTTTCCTCATGTGTTTCTAATCTTTTTAACAATGGCTTGGTTGTCACTATTTACAAAATTTTAAATTCTTTTAAATTCTTGGTTCTCTGGCAAAAGTTTCATGTGTAGCTTCACTTTTCTGAAAGTAAAATATTCCTTGGATTTCAAAAATGTAGATGAATGCAACTCTATAAACACTATAAACATATTTGTTTCTATTTTTAACTTTTAGCTTTTCATCATGAACATTTAATATATTATGTAGAAGTAATTAAAATCAGTGAAGAAAGGAGAGACTACCCCTCAAATTGTTGGGGGCAAATGGCTAAAAAAGATTGAAACAGAATAAATTACAAATGAATAAAAGAGTTTAAAAGGAATTTTTTAATGGAATAACAATTAGATAAAATGTGTGGATATTGTCTATACTCATAGACTGGGTAAGGTCTAAGCATATAGAAAAGTAAAGAAAAAATGAAAAAGTTTGACAAATTTGACTATGAAAAGTCGACAATTCTATGGAAATAAGTAAACACCCAGAGAAAGTAAAAATATAATTGACAACAATAAACTTACACCTCTGACAGATAAATGCTAATGCCCTTAATACACTAAGAAATTTTAACAACAAAAAGAAAAAGAATAAGATCTAATACAAAGATGGGCAATGAGCATAAAGAAGCAGTTAATAAAGAAAGTGAATGGTCAATTAACAAATGAAAGTACAATCAAAATCACTTATAATGAAATAACAAGATTATTCAGTTATCAGATTGCTATTGATCAAAATTTGATAATTACTCGTGTTGTCAGCTATTTGCAAGGGAACCCATTACGCTTCCAGAACAACTGTATGTATAAATTGATATAATCTTATAAATGCTGAAACTCTTTTGACTAAGTATTGTAATTCTATAAATTTATCCTAAAGTTATTGCAGCAAAAAGTATAGGAATATACTTACAAAGATTTTCACTGAAAAATTAACATTTATATGTACCAATAAAATTGTGGTTTAACAAATCACACTACCTTCATAAAATAGTTTTGTGCAACTGTTGAAAAGTATCAGGATGATTTATGTATTCCAGTATGGAAAGAGATATAAAATTTATTACTTAGCAATGAAAACAAGTTGTGGAAAAGTTTAAAACTTGGAATGGATATTAGCATTTTGTTAAGAACATGGGTGCTGAAGTCCTAGTTTGATGTGGTATATTGAGCAAGTGTCATATTCTTTATTACAATTATTATTATATGTGTCAGTGTATAGCATTATAATTCGACATCTGTATGTACTACAAAGTGATCACCACCACAAGTCTCATTGCCATCCATACCACAGGTTTCATTGCCATCCATCACACCAATTTACAGACCCACCGAGCAGTGTTTGAGGGTTCTTTTTTCTTTACATCATCTCCAACATTTCTTTTTTGTTATAATTTTTTTATTGGAGTAAAATTGCTTTTACACTGTTGTGTTATTTTCTGCTGTACAATGAAGTGAATCTGCTATATGTATACCTATATCCCTTCCTCTTGGACCTCCCTCCGCCCTTCATCCCCCCATCTAGGTCATCACAGACACCGAGCTGAGCTCCCTGTGCTATACAGCAGGTTCCCACTAGCTATCTGTATTACCCATGGTAGTGTATTTATGTCAAACATAATCTCCCAATTCATCCCACCCTCCCCTTCCCCCAACCCCATGTCCACATGTCCATTCTCTATGTCTACATCTCTATTCCTGTCCTACAAATAGGTTCATCTGTACCATTTTTCTAGATTCCACATATACACGTTAACATATGATATTTGTGTTTTTCTTTCTGGCTTGCTTCACTCTGTATGACAGACTCTAGGTCCATCCACGTCTCTACAAATGACCCAATTTCATTCCTTTTCACTGAGTAATATTCCATTGTATATGACCCAGCAATCCCACTACTGGGCACATACCCTGAGAAAAACATAATTCAAAAGGACACATGTACCCCAGTTGTTCATTGCAGGACTATTTACAATAGCCAGGACATGGAAACAACCTAAATGGCCAATGATAGATGAATGCATAAAGAAGATGTGATAAATATATCCAACATTTGTCTTTGCTTGTCTTTTCAAAAAGGGCCATTGTAACGGGTGAGAGGTGATACTTCGTTGTGATTTTGATTTGCATTTTCCTAATAATTAGTGATGTTGAACATCTATTCATGTGCCTTTGGCTGTCTTTATGTCTTCTTTGCAAAAATGTTTATTCATATCCTCTGCTCATTTTTTTTAATTGGGCTGTTTGTTTTTTTGTTGTTGACTTGTATGAGTTTTTTATATATTTTAGATGTTAACCTCCTATCAGATATGTGGTTTGCAAATATCTTCTCCCATTCAGCAAGTTGTCTTTTTATTTTGATGATGTTCTCCTTTGCTGTGCAGAAGCTTTTTGTTTGATGGAGTCCTCTTTGGTTATTTTTGATTTTGTTTCCCTTCACTTTGGAGTCAGATACACAAAAATACTGCTCATACCACCATCAGTGAAGGTAGTGCTTAAGTTTTCTTCTAAAAATTTTATGCTTTTAGGTCTTACATTCAAATCTTTTAAACACTGTGAGTTAATTTCTATGTATGGTGCAAGATAGTGAACTAGTTTCTTTCTTTTCTATATGGCTGTCGAGTTTTCCCAACACCATTTATTGAAGAAACTAATATTTCTCCATTATATGTTCTTTGCTCCTTTGTCATAAATTAATTGTCCACGTATATGTTTATTCTGAGCTCTCAATTCTGTCCCATTGGTCTGTGTATCTGTTTTTGTGCCAGGACCATATCATTTTGATTACTGTAGATTTGTAGTATAGCTTGAAATGAGAGCACCTAATACCTCCAGCTTTGTTGTTCTTTCTCAAGATTGTTTTGGCTATATGGGATCCTTTATGGTTCTGTACAAATTTTAGAACTGTTTCTTTTATTTCTGTGAAATATGACATTGGAATTTTGCTAGAGTTTACATTGAACCTGTAGATTGCTTTGGGTAGTAGGGACATTTTAACAATATTAATTAATTATTTCAGTCCATGAGCCTGCAATATATTTCCATTTGTTTGTGTCTTATTCAGTGTCTTTCATGAACATTTTATAGGTTTCAGTGTACAGATTTTTCACCTCCTTGGTTAAATTTATTCCTAGGTATTTTATTGTTTTTGATGCAACTGTAAATGGGATTATTTATTTCCCTTTCTGATAATTTTTTATTAGTGTGTAAAAATGCCAGAGATTTCTGTATGTTTATTTTGTGTCATGTGACTTTACTGAATTCATTCATTAGATCTAATAGTTTTTTGGTGGAGTGTTTAGCGTCTTCTGTCTGGATGATCTATTTGTTGGTGTAATTGAGGTGTTACAGACTCGTACTATTATTGCATTTCTTTCACTTTCTCCCTTTAATCTCTTAATAGTTGCTTTACATATCTCGATGTTCCTTCCTTGGGTGCATATGCATTTACAAATGTTATATCCTCTTGGTAGACTGACCCCTTTATCATTATGTAACGCCTTTCTTTGTCTCTTTTATAGTCTTTGTTTTAAAGTCTATTTTGTCTGATATAAATATTGCCCCAGCTTTCTTTTTGTTTTCATTTGTATGGAATACCTTTTTCCATCTTCTCACTTTCAGTCCACCTGTATCTTTAGATCTGAATCTCTTGTAGGCAGCATATAGACGGGTCCTGTTTTTTTGTTTTTTGAATCCATTCAGTCACTCTGAGTCTTTCAATTGAAGCATTTATTCCATTTCCATTTAAAGTGATTATTGATAGGTATGTATTTATTCCCATTTTTTTAGTTGTTTTCTGGATGTTTTTGTAGTTTCTCTCTGTACCTTTCTTCTCTTATTTCTCTCTTGTGTTTTGCTGGTTTTCTTTAGTGTTACATTTAGATTCCTTTCTCATTTATTTTGTGTATTTACTGTAAGTTAATTCCTTATGATTAACATGAGGATTACATACGACATCCAATAAGTACTAGGTCTATTTTATGTTCACAGCAATTTAGATATAAACACATTACTCCACTCCCCCATATCCCATATTTTATAGTTTGATGACACATTTTACATTTTTTAATTTTATGCATTCCTTGGGTTGGCCAAAAAGTTTGTTCAGCTTTTTCTGTAAGATGTTACAGAAAACGAACTTTTTGGCCCACCCAATATTATAATTGTAGTTACTTTTTCTACTTTTGTCTTTTAGCCTTTATGCTTGCTTTATAAGTGACTGACCCACTACCTTTGTTGTATACTCACCTTTTTCAGTGAGAGTTTTACTTTTGTAAGTTCTCCTATTATTAATTAATGCTATTTATTTTAACCTTAAAGAAGTCTCTTTAATATGTCTTATAGGGCTAGTTTAGTGGTGATGAAATCTTTTAGCTTCTCTTACTTGTAAAACTCTTGATATCTCCTTCAATTCTGAATGACAACCTTCCTGTGTAGAGGATTCTTGGTTGGCAGTTTTTTCCTTTCAACACTTTGAATATGTCATGCCACTTTCTTCTGGCCTACAAAGTTTCTGCTGAAAAATCTGCTAATAGCCTTATGGGTTTTCTTTTGTACATAACAAGTTGTTTTGCTCTTGCTGCTTTTAGGATTTTCTCTTTATCCTTAACTTTTGCCATTTTTATTATAATGTGCCTTGTTGTGTGTTTCTTTGGATTTATCTTATTTGGCACTCTCTGCCTCATGGACCTAGATGTCTGTTCCTTCCCCAGATTAGGGAAGTTTTCAGCTACTATTTCTTCAAATATTTTTTCTGGCACTTTCTATCTTTCTTCTTCTTCTGGGGTGCCTAAAATGCAAATGTTATTCTCCTTATGTTGTACCAAGGTTGCCTTAAGGTATCTTCATTTCTTTAATTATTTTTTCATTTTGCTGCTCTGTCAGGATGAGTCCCATTGCTTTGTCTTCCAGCTCACTGATTTGTTCTTCTATTTCATCCAGTTTGCTGTTCAGTCTGTCCAGTTTACTTTTCAGTTCAATTGTTTGAAACATTCTTACATTTTTCTATCTCTGTTGAAGTTCTCACTGTGTTCATTCATACTTCTCTCGAGTTTGCTGACCATGTTTGACAATTACTTTGACATCTTTAACAGATAGATTACTTATCTCCATTCTACTTGGTCATTTTTCTGTAGTTTTGTTTTATTCTTTCAGTTGGAACATATTCCTCTTTGTCTTTATCTTGCCAAATTTTCTGTGTTTGTTTCTACACATTAGGCATATCAACTAGCTCTCCCAGTCTTGAAGAAGTGACTTTATTTAGAAGATACCCTGTGTGACTCAGAAGCACAGTGCTGCCTGGACACAGAACCAGACACTCAAGTGGTGTCCCTTCTGTGGGTTGCCTTCTGTTTTGGTGGGGCAGTGACAGCTGTGGAGTAATGGTGAGCAGACTGGCTCCTGGACCATCTGCAGGGCTGGGTGGCAGCTGTCATTGGTTCTGGCAAGGGTGGCTGCCGTTGATTGGCTGGCTGTGAGGCCCCAGCAGAGACACAGAAGTGGGTGGGCTCACTTCTCATCAGGGCATGCCTACTGGTGCTAGCAGGTTAGATGGAGAATTCCAAAATGGCACTCACCAGTGCGCATATTAGCAAGGTAACCTGAGATCACATAAATAGCTCCTGCCAGTGTAAGTACCATATTTTTTCTTTTTGTTACTTATATTATTTCCATTTATGTTATCATGGAAATAGTAATAATACTACCTTAAAGGGTTTTGTAAAAAATAAGGGTGAATAAATATGGAAAATACTTACACCATTGCCTGGGTCGACTCAATAAATGTTAGCTAGTAGTATTACTATCACATAAATATATGTTTTATATATGCAAAATATACTAATAATCACCACCCCTGGAAAATATGTGAACATGGGAATAGGGACAGAGAGAGAGAAAGGATAGTGGATATTAATTTTGCCTAGTTCTGTATTCTGTGAGTTTTTAATAGTAAGCATATGGCTCTTTAATTATAAATCATAAATATTTCTACTTTAAATGCTTAGTTTTTCACAAAATATTTATTTAGGACATTATATGGATAAGAAGGCATTCTGAAAATTGTACAGTACAGAAGTACTTAATCCTCTGATACAGTGTTCTTACTATTTTTAATTTACTTAAAACATTAAAATTAATAAATGTAATGTGTGGGAGGGTACAAGTATTTACTCTAAGCTGAAGAGCACTGATGCTTAATATAATCAAGCATAAGAAACTAAATGGTTGAAAATTTTTC
Source organism: Mesoplodon densirostris (assembly GCF_025265405.1). NCBI lineage: Eukaryota > Metazoa > Chordata > Mammalia > Artiodactyla > Ziphiidae > Mesoplodon > Mesoplodon densirostris. The sequence continues at coordinate 88,473,349 of NC_082663.1, forward strand.
ATTGTGACCCTCTTATGTTCTCATTCCCCCAGACTGTCTTCACACCCCTTATGGTAGTCCTCATGTGATATTAAGCCCTCTTTCTTCTACCACTTTTGTCAAATTAAAATTGCTTAGCCATCAGCTGCTAAAGCACAATAATAATCTCCCTGTCTTCCAAGAAATGTTTATAACACTTCCCAAAACTTACTTAACTTCTTATTCCTTCTGCAAAAACTCTACAAAAACTATCCTTATTCCATATGATAAAACACTCTTTCAAAGCTGAACCTATTGTAGCATTTTTCAATAAAGGCTATCCTTAATGGTGATCAGGTTAGTTTTCTTCCACCATTTTTGGTGCTGCCACTTATATCACACTTAGCCCAGGTCACTTCCTGGATAGAGCACAACAACACCTCTTAAAGTCTGCATCCTCAAAATCCCAGGGCCTGCACGGTTGAGTAATTCCTATTTATGATGAGCGTACCTACTCTTTGCTTCAAGTGCTGCCTAAGCTTTTACTCTTTTTTGACTTTGGTGTAGCCTCTTGATTGGACTATGTTTGTTTACCTAGGGCATTAAAAAATACCAAGACTCTTATCTATTAATTCTCTATTATTTCCTATCATTTATGTATGATTTTCTCAGCAATTCAATGAAAATCTGATTTTATGTCCAACTTCTTACATGTACAAATTTTATGATGTAAATATAACTAAATATTTGAAATCTGGTAGAATTTTACCAAGGACAGTTAATGACTTCAGTGGTTATTCTGCAGAACTTTGAAAAGACTAACACAATTCAGCTTAGAGCTTTCCCAAAGGACTTTTCTGTCAAAAGTGATTAGTCAAAACTCCAGTCCTAGCTCTCAGATTGTGGTATCTATACCATTCTCAAAATGAAAGCACCAAAGCTCCCTGGAGAAATGGCTTATTTTAGGACTGGGGCAGAAAATATGCAAGATGAGCCTGAAACATTCTTATATTGCCAGAGAATAAGAAGGTGACTAAACACACACACATCTTCCAATTAATAAGTGATAATGATGTTGGGGAAACTAAAAGAGTCCCCAGAGGCCAAAACTGGAATAATTTGAGCAAGGAACTAAAGTGATATTGCATTATAACCCAAAGTATAAAATCAGTATGCATTGGTCTATACTTTTATAAGTAAATGATTGAATAATTAAATAAATTTGGGAGGAGAGAAAAATCTCCTGCACAGAAGGCTTCAAAATAGTTCATGTAATCCTTGGCATTCAGGAGGGGCAATATAACTCCACATTCCTTAAATATGGGCTACACCCAGTGACTTACTTTCAAACATTGTAATATGGAAAGGGGGAAAGAATAACTTTATAGTGGAGAAACACGACAAACATGACCTCAGCCAGATGATTAAGGTCAAGTTCAACAGTGGTAAACCATATTGATAGTATGTTTTCTCAATAAGATGTAGTGAAAAATGCACTTTTCCTGTGGTGTTCCTCCCCTCCAAGACCAAAACCCATAACTCCAGTCTGATTGTGAGGAAAAAAATCGGGAAAATTCCAATAGAGAGGCATTCTAAAAAATAACTGACCAATAAACCTCAAAACTGCCGAACTCATCAAAAACAAGTCCAAAAACTTGTTACAACAGAGGGGAAGCTAAAAAGACTTGGTGACCCTGGATGTGATTCTAGAACAGGAAAATACATTAAATAATATTAAGAAAATCTGAAAAAAGTATAAACTTTAGCTAATAACAGTGTATCAATAATGTTTCATTTATTGTTAATATTAAACCATATTAATGTCTATGTTACTAATAGGGAAACTGGGTGCAAAGTATATGGGAACTTTCTATACTATATTCTCATTTTTTCTGTAAATATTAAACTGTTCTAAAATATAAAGCATATTTTTAAAAGTTGCAGTCCTATAAATAGAAAAAAAATCATTGTAGACTTTCTAGACCACATCACTAGCACCTTTAGAGAAAATTCTTCCCTCTATCAGGGAGAAGACATTTCAACAGTCCTAACTGTCCTATGCACTTTTTTGTTGAAGAACTTAAACCCAAGGTCATAGATATAGCTAGAAAATCAAAGATTAGAAAGCAAACAGCACCCTCTCAGAATTACAAGTCCTTGCTGAACACTTTGTACAAACTTTTGCTCAGAAAAAGAAAAATTAAAGACCAAAATAATAGCTCTTAAGATTAAGCAGTTGGAAAACTCAATAACAATAACACCTCTCTATACTAGTCTATACAAAGACATTGATTTTAGCTGATATTCTCAGCAAAGGAATAAAATATAAAAAAGAAAAAAATGAACAGTTTAGAATTTAAAATACAATATAAACCAAAATGAGCAGTCAGTATGATCATTTTAGTACCTAAATTAGATCAGATCACTTCCTGTTCAAAACTTTCAGTGGCTTTTATCACAATCAGAATAAAATCCAAACTTCTTCATGACCATACAACATCTGGTTCTTCCTACCTTTCCAATTCCATTTCTTATCAATCTCCTGTTTACTCATAACCCCCACTCCCACCCTCACTGGACTTCTTTCTAATCCTCCACTTCACAAAACTCTTCCTTACATTAGATCATTGTATTTGCCTTTTATTTTCCTGAAATAGTTTATCCTAAATGCTGATTCTGCACAGAGGCCTTCCTTAACTCTGTCTAAAATCATCTCTGTTATTCTCTATTCTCACTTTCTGTTTTATTTATCTGATATTATATTATGTAATTTTGTGTTTCATATCTTTTTCTTTCACTAAAATAGAAGTTCCATGAAAGGCAAAAACTTGATCTTTCTTATAAATGATATATCCCATCTTTGAACACAGATATAATTAATAAGTACTTATTAAATATTTTCTGGGAAGAAATTTGAAGAGAAATACAAATGGGTCCTTGAAAAAGCAATTGAGGGAGAGATATCTTTTATTTCATTACAGGCTGATGGAAGTTATTTAGCTAGTTAAATATGTCTTGAATTGGATATGAAAGGAGTGGTAGAACAAAAGCTGAGAAACTCAAAATATTCCCCTTTATGGAAAAAAGAAAAAAACAGCCACTAACTGAATGATATATGGTATGTTTTGATTTATTAATTGATTAATCCATTATTAGAGTATCCACTGTGTTCCAAGAATCCAGCTGGGACCCTGGATGGGAAAGGGAAACAAGTCCTGTAGGTCACAGGTCCTTATAGACATAGAACAGGTAATATTCTGATTAATAAAATTTCAACAAAGCTACTCAGCAAAGGATGATATCTTTGATGAAATCCACCAAAGCCATATTTTTGATTTTTGCATTTTTTCTTCTTTTTGTTATTTGCCCCCCCCCCCACTTGATATGATAAAAAAATCCTCATTTATGTCAAGCCTCTACTGAATAATCATGGCTCTGTATCAATTACTTGCCACTCTGAGTCTACAAGATTCTCATTTCTCATGGTGGCTCAGCATTTATCTAAATTGTACTTATTCAAACCCTGAACTTGAATTTTCTGTAATTTTTTTTCACTGGATCACCATTTTAAAATAATCAGATTTATAGGATGATTCAGAATGGTAAAGCAGCCCAGACCTGGGGTTTTTGAAGAGACTTTCAACAAGAACAACTCTTTCTTTCTCTTTTTAACATATCTGTCCTCATAATGCTTCTGGCCTTGCTAAAATTTTTCATGGTAACTCAAGATTTTTCTTAACAGTCTTCATATAAGTTAGTGATGTTTAATCTGAACTACAGGTACTCTGTGAACCCCTTGAAATGACATGAAAAATCTAGTGCAGCACTGAAGTTCTATATCTTAGGACTTTGAAGTTCTATATCGTAGGTCTCTTTCAGCTTTGTATCACCCACAGTACCTATCTCAGAAGTGTGGAGTATGTCTCCAATGATTGAATGATTCTTTGTCATCTTGTTGTGTACTCATCTGAACGGACTCTAAAGGAATTGATGTGGGTATAATCATGAGGTTGTATGTTTGCCTTCAGCATCAAACAGTTGCTTCTCTAGCACTGCCTATCACTGTACAGAAAACCCTCAGTCACCACAAATTTTCTGTTAGAGAGTATCAAACTTATCTTACTACATATGCTAACTATAATGTTAAAATTGTATGGCCTATAAGTACAAATTATAAATTAAATAATAAGGTAAAATTTCAGATGCTAATTTTATTTGAATATTTAAAAAAGACTGTCCCAAATATATCTCGTATAGAGCCACTAGCGTTGTTACTGTCTGGTGATTTATGAAACATGTTAGCTTAATAACTTAGGGTCTTATAAACTGAAGGCAGTAAAGCCTTTCTAACAAATCAAATAATGGAAAAATATCACTTGGTTTTTAGTGACTAGTAGTATACATACTAGAAAAAAAATGAGACTGAAGGAGTGAGTGCTTTTCTCAGAGTAATCATTAGGCTTCTGTTTTACCATAGATTTTCCATTTCCCCACACAGCTAGTTAAGTGAGTTATCCTGTATGCTCCAGGGATTAATCAGGAATGTGAACAATCCTGATGAGAGCTGTTGGGGTTTTGAATGAGTGTGCCATTGGATATATGAGACTTTAAATTCTTAAAATTAGCAAAATAATATTTGATGGACATTCAGAAGGAAATGACTACGTATCATGACCTACACAGCAGAAGGGGAAGGAAAGATTTTTACATAGATGTTTTGTAGAAGGTTTGTACTGAAACAAGTTTAAAGGCCAGGTCCCACCAATATAATTCCAACAGTGATTGTATTTCCTGAATTTCACTATCCAGCTGAATAGTCTGTTTAGCTCAGTTAGTCTAAACCTGCCAAATTAAGTGAGGTTTGTACTTCCTTTGGAACGATTTCCACACTTGCATTAAAAGTGTGGAAATTTACTTCCCCATGTAAAACCTAGTGTATGCCTTTAATATAAAGTAAGTTTTTTCAGCTGCTTGCATTTCGAGTATACTGTACAATAAGATTGTACAATAAAATACAATAACCCAACAGATAAATAATGCCAAAAGACCATGGGGGTAGCACAATTGGCAGGGAAGAGAGGTTTTTTCAAAAGTCAAACTGAGAACAGTGTACAAAAGCCAATGATTTTGAAGTGGAACAGCTTTTTCAAGCATCATTTGCCTAATCAATCTGAAATAAAATTTCAAGCCGAAGGTGTATTTTCCACAATAGTGAGAACCTAAAAGTTGTTTTAACCCATGTCTTAGATTCCCTTCAGCCTTCCGTATCTTAGTTTTTTGGAGAGCTAAGCTATGGAAACTCACAAGAGCACTTCAAGCATCTTAGGGAGAGAAGTATGGGAGAATGCCTTTTGTGGTGTATCTAAAACATGAAGTGGTACTGTATTCTTTGACCTCAGACTTCAGATTTAACAATGTAGTGTAGACACTTGTAACAGAAGAAAAGTAGTTTTATATCAGAAAACAATATAGTTGGACACAGGCTCCTGAAAGGAGACAATCCTTCACTATGATTTCGAATAAGGCAAGAATTCAGCTGAAGGTATTTTGAACCCTTTCCACCATTTCTGTATCTCCTATTAAGGCAAAATCAGCTCACTTTACTTTTTTTGCGTGAACTTGTTATGATCTATCAATTGCCCCTTTAACCTAATCTTTGTTGAGCACAAAATTTGTATTGTTACTGATTTTAGAAAAATCCTGATTTACTTAAAGATGCTTAAATATGAAACTGATATGGGAAAAGTGGTATTTTCTAATTTTATATTTAATTTTCATGTACCTATGTAATAAACCTAATAAATTGTAACAATTTTTTCTTTTTTTTTTGCGGTACGTGGGCCCTCTCACTGCTGTGGCCTCTCCCGTTGCGGAGCACAGGCTCCGGACGCGCAGGCCCAGCGGCCATGGCTCACGGGCCCAGCGGCATGCGGGATCCTCCCGGACCGGGGCATGAACCCGCATCCCCTGCATAGGCAGGCGGACTCTCAACCACTGCGCCACCAGGGAAGCCCAAATTGTAACAATTTTGAAATATAATTTACTTGCATATTGAAAAAGAGACCACACTACTGTTGTTTTAAAGATAAAAACAAAAGAAGAGGATAGATAATAGATAAAGGATTGGGTAAAACTGATAGAGAAGCAAGGTAAACAACATGAAAGGAATTATGAGATAAAAGAAAAAGGGCTGATTATGTATTTGTGGAGAGGCACAATTTATGTGTGCTCACAGCTATCTTGGAGACTGATAAGAAAGGTAATCTGAATGATTTATGCCTCATATTTTTATATATTTAGTAAAGTTTATACTGCCTGTTACATTACAACACATTTTCTTATTAAATATTAATATAGAAGTGTCTGAATGTTAATCATTTATTATGTTCATAATAGTTTATCTATTTCTTATTCCTAAATTAGGGTAAAGTCTTTTTTCAAAGATTTTGTTTTGAAGGACTTTTAGTCTAGTGAAGACAGAAAACATAGTACATGTCAGTGTCTAAAAGGAAATAATTATGTTTCTCAGTAGTGCAGTATCCTCAAACACTAGCTCACAGAGAAGAAGCAATGCAAGTTACAAAAGGATAGCAACATATAGCCCCTTAGCCATAATTTTCTTTACTAAAAGAAGGAGTGGAAATAAAATTCACTCACAAAATTTTGACAATGAATTACATGCCAACATGTTGCTCTAGTTTGGGTAAGTCCATTAATTTCTGCCCACTTATTATTGTAATTTAAAAACCATTTCCCCAAAAGATTTTAAGAGAACATTAAATCAATAAATGTCAACACCTCATATAAAATGGAGATGATTTATTTCTTTACTTCATCTAAACAGATAATTGCTTAGAATCAAAGGGACAAACCGGAATTCAAGGTAACTAGATCAGTCAATTATAATATTGTGTATAGTCCAAAAGTTAAAGAGCCAAAGGAATGTATTTATTGTTGAAGCTTGGTATAAAACTGTTTTATAGTTTTGATTTATTCTTAATACAGCTTCACAGAAATACCTCATACCTTCTTATAAAACAAACTAGCTCTTCAAAGCAAAAGCTGGAGAAAAAAATAATAATAATCACTTTATTTTGCTTAATAATATCACTCTTTAAGTATCAGGAAAATAAGCAAATCATTAATCAGCTTTTTTATCTTGGAAAGAGTAGAATAATATAGATACATTCTTGAGCATTTATCTCTGTGCCCCGTCCAGAAAAAATTATAACACCTTAAGCATCTAGGTCTAATCTATTTTTTTTCAAATAAACCATTTTACAAATAAAGACATTAAAGCCCAGAAAGTTAAAATTTCTAATCAAAAGTTAGACACAAATCTCTTACTTCTAGGTACTTTGTTGTATATTTGTTGTACTAAATATGTAAGGGCTCTCACTTAATATATACATATGCCAAACTTGGTTCATGATAAATATGGAGTAAAACCAATGAGAGGAAATACTAGTAACATGACCCTTATTTATTTAGATGAATAGGCTAGGTATCACAAATGTTAAATATGATTTAATATTTAAATTAAATATAATATACATAATATAATAGTAAAAATTCCTTTATGTACTTATCATAATTTGATCTGTCTTATAATCTAAGAAAAAAATAGACTCAAAGAAAGAGAAGTTAGCATTCATTTACTATTGTTAACTTTGGACCAGATGCACATCTCAAGCTTTTACTTCAAGTATTTATGCTTGCAAATTAATACAGCAAGTGCAGCACTACATCCTTTTATAGATCTTTTGAATGAGAAAATAATGATCTTGCTGTTGATGATTTAACCTTCATTTATTCAGCCAGATTTTTCTACTTCAATGGTAATTTGTTGAGAATGCAAGAAGCTTAATAAAGCAGAGATTTTGCTTTTATCTTTTTTGTTTGGATTTGTTTTTTAATTCCCTGTCATTTAGCAAATAGTTGAAGACAGAATTAGAAATCTGTAAACCTTCCTGGCTTGGAGTCCTGTAACTCAACTTTGAACTGTATAGGTCCTGAAACTAGGATGGCTTGATAAAGCTCATGAGTTTGATGATGTCCTTCATTTTTTAATAGTCTCTTTGTCTTTCAAGCATGTTCAAGCTAAGTTTCCTATCAGTTTCCTGCAAGGCCATGTCTCTTTTGGCTATTTCCTTTAAGTATTGTGCATAATCCAAATCATGTCTGCTGAATCCTCATGCATGGGAGGGCAGAGCAGTGCGTCTGTGGATCATGTGCTGTTGTTTCCATATGTGAGATACCTTGTCAACAATGTGGTGATCAAAGAGAGGATGGACTTCTTAGGAAGCTCAATAGCAGGGCTATGCATACCTTTTATTCTAATGAAGTAGTTATAGAGCCTTCTGAGACAAGCTCATTGTCCCCTCAGGCAATAATCATTAATCCTTTAGGGCTCCAAAGTACAGATCTCATTTCTTGTACTCACATGACATCAATCTTTGAAGCTTTATTCCTCTGCTAAGAAAGAAAGGAAAGAAAAAGGGAGGAGAGAGCAAGGAAGGAAGGAAGGAAAAGAGGGAGGGAGGGAGGGGGGAGAAGAAGAGAGGAGGTACACTCATATCCATTTTCCTTTGAGGAAAAACTTTGAAGCTCATTTCTTTAAGTAAAAACTTCATCTAAAATCTCTCCCAGATGATCAGGTGTAAAGAATTATAATCACTTTTATTTGCCATAAGCCTGTCATCAGAAGTTCTATTACTGGTATTGGAAATATCCTGAAAATTTTTAGATGAGGAATTCCTGAGGCATTACAATAAAAATTTCACCCTTTAGTAGTTTTTGTTCTTTTAAAGTAGAAGTTCTTTAAACAGCCTAGATGTAAAATAATGGTATGTAACTCTAATATAAAATCACATATAAGGTAGCAGTTATTTGCTGTTCATGTAAATAGGAAATGTAGCTACATAAAAAAATATTTTCATTTAAGTAAAGTTTAAAAGGGCAGGAAAAGTTAAAGGTGATCATCATTCCAAATAGCATTTCATACAAAATGCTGATTACTTTTTTCTCTTTATCATATTTTTTCCCAGTTTTATTGAGATAAAATTGACATATAGCACTGTATAAGTTTAGGGTATACAGCATAATGATTTGACTTAAGTATATTGTAAAATGATTACCACAAGTGCTTAGTTAACATCCATCATCTTATATAGATACAAAAAGAAAAAAGAAAATGTTTCTTTTCCTGTGATGAGAACTCTTAGTACTTACTCTCATAACTTTCAAATATATCATACAGCAGTATTAACTGTATATGTATGTTACATCCCTAGTACTTATCTATGTTATAACTGAAAGTTCATACTTTTTGACCACCTTCAACCATTCCCTCCTCCCCCACCTACCACCTCTGATAACCACAAATCTCCTTTTATTTGGAGTTTGGTGTTTTGTTTTGTTTTTAGATTACACATATAATTGAGATCATTCAGAATTTGTATATCTTTGTCTAACTTATTTTGCTTAGCATAATGCCCTCAAGTTCCATCCATGTTGTCACAAATGGCAGATTTCCTTCTTTTTCATGGCTAAAAAATATTCCATTGTTGTATATATATCACTTCTTTATCCATATATCTGTGGATGGACACATATTGTTTCCATGTCTGGCTATTGTAAATAATGCTGCAATGAACATAGGGTGCAGATATCTCAACATAGCATTTTTGTTTTCTTTGGATATATCCCCAGGATTGGAATTGCTGAATCGTATGGTAGTCCTATTTTTAATTTTTTGAGGAACCTCCATACTGTTTTCCATAGTGGCTGTACCAGTTTACAGTCCCACCAATAGTGCACAAGAATTCCCTTTTCTTCACATCCTCTCTAGCATTTATTATCCCTTGCCTTTTTGATGATTGCCATTCTAGTAGGTGTGAGATAATATCTCATTGAGCTTTTCATTCCATTTCTATGATGATTAGTGATATTTAGCATCTTTTCATGTACCTATGGCCATTCATATATCTTCTTTGGAAAAATATCTATTCAGATCCTCTGCCCATTTTTAATTGGATTATTTGGGGTTTTTTGCTATTGAGTTATATATGAGTTCTTTATATATTTTGGATATTAACCCCTTATCAGATGTATGGTTTGCAAATGCTTTTTCCCATTCCATAGGTTGTGTTTTCATTTTGTTAATTGTTTCTTTTGCTGTATAGAAACTCTTTAGCTATAGTCCCACATGTTTGTTTTTGCTCTTGTTGCTTGTGCTTTAGGTGTCACATCCAAAACATCATAGCCAAGAGCCATATCAAGGAGCTTTTTTCCTATTTTCTTCTAGGAGTTTTATCATTTCTGGTCTTACATTTAACCCTTTAATCTATTTTGATTTAATTCGTGTGAGTAGTGTAAAATAGGGGTGTAGTTTCATTCTTTTATAGGTGAATATCTAATTTTCTCAGAAATGCTGATGTTATTGTCAATTAACTTTGTTGGCTCTTACAAAACGAGCACTTTTAAATTAGAAGTTTGTACACAAAAGAGCATTAACTCAACATTTGCTCAGAAATGGATTGGTATGGTTTGTTTTTAACTTACATGTCTATGGCACAAGCAAAACTTTAGTATTTTGTAAGATTTAAAAAAAAAAAAAAAGGAAGCAGATTCAATGAATTCCCAAATCTGAAAGCTAGGAAAGAGCAGAGCCACTTTTATATGAATCTGTTCTGCATCCACAGGATTCACCACTGTGTATGTAAGGCTGTTCCAGCCATTAACAGATCAGGTGGCACACCATGACCTAGTCATTAGTGGGAAGGGACAGGAGAAGAGGAATATGAGGAATTAAATTGGTCCCATTGTCAAAGACTATACAACATGCATCTCCTTTGGTTTGCTTTGACAAATTTTGGAGGCTGTAGTGTAGTAAATACAGCTCTCTAAATGAAATAGTAAACGTAATTGATATAGTCTTGCTTTGCTATACCACGGCTGTTGAATTCAGAAGTGCCTCCTTTTTTGGCTCATTAATTAATTCATTAATTTATTCACTGTCTATTGAGCACCTGAGCACCAAAAGTTTACAAGAAATAAACAAACTGTACCCTGGGGATTCATATAATAAATACACATAGTTTTGTCATTGCAGGATTTCTGTCTATGATGAAAATTGAGATGCTATCATCTATTAAGAAAATTGAAGATAGGCTAGAAGATAATAAGGAAAGCAGTGATTACCATCATAAATATTACTGCTTTATTATAGTGACTATATTGATAAGCTAATATAAGATAGAAATATTACATGCATTATCTCATTTGGTGAGATTTATTTCCTTTATTTAATAAATAATTAATGAATGTGAAATCCTTAGGAAAGAATCTGATCCAATGCAAGTATTCAAGGTATGGTTGCCTTTGTAATTCTTAATATTAGGGACTATTAATATTATTGTTCCTATATTAGAGTAAAAGTGGTTCCTATAGTGAAAATGTTAGGTACATAAACAGATGATAGAGGCAGGATTAAAATCTGGCTCCATCTGAGTAAAAATAATCATGCTTTTGGCTTTTATTATGAACATACTATTTTCCTATGGATGTGGTACATGGATTATGATTCCCAACCTCTCTTGAATTTGGAATTCTCTTTTGTTTCCTATTTCTGCCTAATTTATAATAAGAGCATATTAAGGGCTTGGTCAACAAATAGATATCTAAGAGTTCAAAGAAGAAGGAATGCACAAGCTTGATGTGGGATGAAGGGAGACTGAGAATGAAGTTTTATATGTTCTGTTTATGAACTGAGTTATAGAGAGTCATGTAAATTTTGTCCAAATAAGATGAACTTTAAAAGAAAGGGTGGGGCTTCCCTGGTGGCGCAGTGGTTGAGAGTCCGCCTGCCGATGCAGGGGACACGGGTTCGTGCCCCGGTCTGGGAAGATCCCACATGCCATGGAGCGGCTGGGTCCGTGAGCCATGGCCGCTGAGCCTGCGCGTCCGGAGCCTGTGCTCCACAATGGGAGAGGCCACAGCAGTGAGAGACCCGCGTACTGAAGAAAAAAAAAAGAAAGGTTGATATTTTACTTTCTAAGGGAGAGACTTTGTCATCTCATTTCTAGGTTTCTCTGTGAAAATGGAGGGGCATCCTTGATAAAGTACATAATAGCTTGATCTAGGCCTGTGGCTACATGAAGGAGAGGAATAATCAGAGCTGTGCTCTCCAATATGGTAGCCATTAGGGACATGTGGTTATTGCACACCTGAAATATGTCTAGTTCAAACTGAGATGTGCTGTAAGTGTAAAATGCACACCAGATTTTGGACCTTTAGTATAAAAAAACAAAAGAACATAAGATACTCATTAATGATTTTTACATTGATGTGTGTTAAAATAATATTTAATACCTTAGGTTAAATCAAATACATTATTAAAGTTAATTTAATTGTTTTTATTTTTGTTAATGTGTTTACTAGAAAATTTTAAATTACTAATGTGGCATGAATAATATTCCTCTTGGACAACACTGATCTAGAATGCCATGAGGAGTTTTAACCATTATATGAGAAGATGGATAGGAAAATAGAAAGCCACACAAGTGAAAGACTACACATGCAGGGCCAGATGACACCACACAGGGATGAGGAGCCATTTCACTGGAATGTGGAGGATGGGTCATTCCAGAGCAAGGAAGTATCACTGGAATCATAATCTTTCCTGGAGCAGCTCACTAGGCTGGAGAGGCCCCCAGAATAAAAATCACCACCTTCCTCCTCCACTTCATCACCATCATCACCCAGTGGTATCCTCAGTGCTCCAGTGTCACTCGGAGAATACTCATGGTGTAGTGAGATTAAATACCACATACATATGGCAACAGGCAATGTATTACTTATATATATATTTATATATATGAGTTCCCCTTCTATAATATATACCTTCTCCAGAGGGCTTTTAACTTCATATCCTGTCACTGTTTAATTTTTTATTATGGATTTTTAAAAAAGGTTTTTGTATAAGGGTTCTAACCAGCAGAAATGCAAAACTGCCCCTCCCCCCCTCAAAAATGGTGCCGTCATGCTATAGGAATCTCAAATGTCATGGTTAAGTATATAACACATAAAAAATGGTCTTTTTTAATCTCATAAATTAGGCCTACTAATATCATTGTCTAACCCATTACTCCTTAAGAAAAGTATGACAGGAAAGAAAAAATAGGTAATAGAAAGGAGAATATATATGTAAATGATAACAAATCATAAGTAAATGGCCATATTTCACATGAATTACTCTACCCCGGACACTGGTACTTTCAAAAGGTGTTTATGAATACTACCAGCAGGAAGACTTGGGAATGTAATATTATTTAGACCATTAGAGGCCATCAAGATTGCTATCGTTTACTGAAAACTCCAGTTAGAAATTTAAGGAGGAAACAGGAGAGGAAGAGCCCAATTAGGAGGGCTCAGGATTAATTTCTTTAAGAAGTTTGGTTGCTCAGCTGCTTGACATTAAGTTCTTTCCATAACGAAGCCACATCTGTCACCACTTATCTTCTCTGAATAATGGTTCATGTGAGCAGGGCAGGTATCAGACTGCAAAATTTTAGAGTATAAAATTGTTCTTTTGTTTTCTATCTTTTTCTTCATAAATTATTTCCTATATTCTGTCTTCCTATTTCTTCTGTTCCCCATTTATTACAAAAAAATGTTGTGGTTTCTTTATATTAAAGTGTCTTTGGTGACTCTCTCACATAAACAACTGCTGAAGTAGAAAAATACTTCATGATGTAGGGAATATTGTATTTCTAAATCTTTTAAGATTGTGTTCATATTTTTGCACATGGTTATTTATGGTTGCTTTACACAGGCCTATGAGAAATTTCTCCATATTTCTAGACAAAGCAACTTAATTAGCCTAATACCGATGTAGTTAATATAATCACTAAACCATTTAGTTTGTATTGCAAACAGCAGTTAAAATTATGTTTGGACCTATCCAGAAGTTGAAACTTTTTGTGACTAGATATAGTTCTCTGCTTAGCCAATATTTTCCATGTGGACCATATGGGCAAATAAGAGAAATAAGAAGGCCTATGTTTTACAAGCAGTTTTGTCATAGAAACCAAGTAGCTCATACCTCTCTTCATTTCATGGATAATCCTTTTATTCAGTGTCTACTTTTAACAAGTGTGAGGACTGTATCTCAAAGACTTTCAGAAACTTTTTCAGGAATAAGGTTTCCTTCCTCAGTGAATATCTGAGATTGAAACTGAGAAATATTTTATGTTCCACAAACATATCCTGGTGGATACTTATCACCTCCCAAATGTGCCTCGTTCTCGACTGTCTTATTTCTTGCTACATCTTGAGATTTGGTTCCTTTGTTTTATAATGATGTTTAAATAATGTTCTTTCCCTTCAGAGCACTCTCAATTAGTAATTATATACTAACTAGGAGATTTATTTGATTATTATCTGTATTCCTCATATGACCATAGTGCTGTGAAAAGAGAAACCATGTCTGTTTTCACTAATATCTATACCCTCAGTTCTTAACACAGTGCCTGGCTCATAGGTGATCATCTAATATTTGAGGAATTAAAGGACAAGTGCTCAGTACTACTTTGTACTGAGTTGACGAAAGTTTCTCCTTAATTCCCAAAAGCTTATTACAGGATAGGATAAAACAAACTTTTCTCCAGAAATAAAGATAGAAGAAAACATAAAAAGTATCTTAGCACTGCACTCCTCAATAGGTCTCTTTAGAGTCAATAAGACTCTGATCAAGTGTCTCTAGTGAAATGTGGAGGTATCTCATCACCTTATAAACCTAATCCAAACATGAGTCCCAGGGAGAGGATGATTTGCATCTTCCCCAAATTTTCTGCCACAGGATATTTTCCATTGATCATCATCAAGAAGAAACCTCCTCATCACTCAAAGTAAAAATCAACACTCAGGAATAAGGGCAATGTAACCATAATTGCCGACGATACATTTCCCAAACTCTAGCTTATGTTGTATGAAAAAAATTACACCTTACCGTATATGCAGTCTCTCACATGAAGTAAGATTTAACTGTCAGTTTTCAGAAAGTATAAACTATGAAGAAACATTTTCAATAAATGACACTGCAATCAGAAAAATCCAGACTTTGGGAAACTCTACCAAACAACTCATTTTTTTTTTCAATAAATAAATTGCAAGGGGAGAAAAAGAGGTATTATGGAAGTATATAATTAATTAAATATTAATTATTTAAAATGAACAGTTAGGGCTTCCCTGGTGGCGCAGTGGTTAAGAGTCCGCCTGCCGATTAAGGGGACGCAGGTTCGTGCCCGGTCCGGGAAGATCCCACATGCTGTGGAGCGGCTAGGCCCGTGAGCCATGGCCGCTGAGCCTGCACGTCCAGAACCTGTGCTCCACAACGGGAGAAGCCACAACAGTGAGAGGCCCGCGTACAGCAAAAAAGAAAAGAAAAAAAATAAACACCTTCATTTCCCAATAGTAAACAATTGCCGGCAAGAGGCAACTGATTGTGTTTGTATTTAGAATAGAAAAAAAAAAATCAAAAACCAACAGAAAAAAAGTATTCACTAAGCTTCTAATGGGAATTGTTTGTGAATGATGCACCAGTTTTCACCAGGAATAGTAAGTAAATTATGGTTAATGTGGGTAATCCAGTTAATGTCAGTTTTTTTGTGTCCCAAGCATATTTTGAAATTTAGAATTTTATGAAAATACTTGATTAGATTCTAAAATGTTTTTAACTTGAAATTTGTTTTTAAAAACAAGTTTTTAAATACATTAATCAAATATATTAACCTTTTTATACTAGTATTAACAAAAATGATCTATAAAAATAACAATTACAAATATAATATTTCATCAGGACATATAATTGATAGATTGATATATATTATACCTTTTTGAGAGATGGAAATCTAATTCATGGAGATAACAATATTGAAAACTATAGCAGACCCAAGATTTTTTTAACTACTTTTTGTATTGTAGGATATTCTTTCTTGATAGAAACCCACAGATGGACCAGTGGTATATGTAAATGTTTCTTTCTGAGGGCATGATTGATGGAAATGAAAGTAAATTATCCTTAATAATAAGTTACATAATATGGAAGAAGATGAACTTTTTACCCAATCACACTTTTGCTATGTAGTACCTGGACAATATATTGTTTAAGTGTCTTTCCATGACCCAAGGTGTGATACTGTAACTTGGTATCAAAGCAAATATTTTAAACTATTGTCTTTTTTTCTCTTTTCTTTGACAAAATTTTTTTCCATGAATGTTCATCTTTTTCTAAAATCAAGAAGAATTTTACTTGGCTTTTACATACTGGTATTAAAAGTGCTGACAAAAATATAACTTCCAAATAAACTCACTTTCAAAGCCTTTCTTATTACATTTATAACAGCAACCACAATGATTGGAGTGGTGTTTTGAAGTGTGTTCTGAAGATTAGTTGATGACTTTTATGTGATGTTTCTTCAGTTCCAAGAAGAAATAACAATAATTAAAGTACTACAGAGCATTTTGTTACAAAGTAAAAAACATAATGGAAGGTTAAGTAAAAAAGGACATATGCTTCATCAGACTAAATGACTTACATGTCCATTAAGTCAGAAACCCAGATTGATGGCTTCTTCGTTAACCAGTGTTCAATGAAAAGTGGCTATACCAGCTAACAACAGAATTGTGGAGCTGTTGAATAAAGGGGTCTTCTGAATCTTATGACCCGAGATACATACAGCTTGCATCAGAAGCAACTTTGGACATAACAGAGTCCCTCAAACCCTATCAATTCACAAATGATGCAGCTGAACACCACATAGATAATAGTAGAGCAAGAAATGAAAGTTTGAGTTCTATGAATTTTCAACTTTATAAATTCTTTCTGGAGTTGATAATACAATTTAATCCTCATCTGCCAAGTAACAACAAAAAAAATAGCTTAGCTACATTTAAGGAAAAAAAGTCATCACGTAAAGAACATAAGGAACAAAAATATACCTGAATATTAGAATTGAAAGAGATATTAGAAGTCAAAATTGAGTATTGAGAAAAGTATTGCTCTGGTTGGCTCTTTCTAAAGGGAAGAGCCTAATAACTAGTTACAAATATACCAACTTTTTAAATAGAGTACATGTTCCTAAGGAACATGATGTTAAAGATTTAACAATTCTCTCACAGGACATTTCTGCAGGAATCAATGGATGCTGAGCACAAACTATTAGGATTATTTTCTAGAGGTTAAAGAATCAGGAAATTTGTGTATAAATCAGCTTTATAGTTGAACAGGATAGGTCTTCGGTGGAGCCATAATGTGATGCTAGCAAGTTGAAATGGAGTCTAAGGGAACAAGGGAGGAAACCTGAGGTAGTTAAGAGCTTGGTTCCAAATATCAAGTAACCTGGGTTCCAGGCATCCATTCAGCCCAAAGGCTATTTAGGCAATAGCCTCTCACCTGGATAACAAACCATCTGTGATTTCTTCTATATATTTTATCAATTAACCAATAGACAAATGACATTAATTTCATGCTAGAGAACACACACAGTTAATGCCCACAAATTTTTAAAAACAAACTGTAGACTGTAACTTTGACTCCTGTTTTTCAATATTTATTTTTTAAGTCATATATATTTTTTCAGATTTTAAGAGATGTCAGTACACTAAAAACGACATAATTTCCATGTGCATAACTTATGATAATTATCTGACATTATAAAAAATAACTGAGTTTATTTGCATATAGAATTACTTTTCTAATGATTTAAGAACTAATAGTATGATGTAGACATTGTCTTAAAACATCTCTTGTTTGATAAAAGGACACCGTTTATTAATCTTGATTAAGTTGTCTGTCAGGGCTTTCAGAATTTCATTCTTTTGGTTTACTTTTTTCCCTGTTTCAAATTTTGACAAAATTTAGATAAATTTTTTCAAACACATTGTTATGGGGGCTTTTACTCTTAAATGACCAGTAATTTACAATACTTACATATATGATGAAATTTCACATATGATTTGTAATAGTGATAAAATTGACTTCTATGAGTACTAATGAGTATTAATTAGTATTACAAGTATTAATCACTGCAAAATCCCAGGAAATCAAAAAGAAAGGCACACATTTATAAAGGCACACTTCTTGCCATCATACTACATTACTACCATTCCCTTATCCTCTGCCCTTGGAGAAGATTCAAGGGTTTTTATCCAGAGAATTTGCCTATTTATTCATGTATTCTTAGAAAAAAATAAAACTGGTTACAACAAGTAATAGCATATATCTAATTAGAAAAACTCAAAATAGTGCAGGTATGATATAACCTTCAATAGGTTCTTGATTTAAAAGCATTAATTATGTGTCTGGCAAAGCAATTGTCCCTAATGTACATTTCAAGACATCTGTGAAAACTCATAGAGGAAATGCTAAGAATAATATAACACACATATTCTTTATATCTCTTTAACTGGTAATTCCACTAGGCAATCTAGTAATTCTGTGTGAGATAATGATTAAGTTGTGAATGAGATATTAAATCGCCATATAAGAAAAAAAAGTAATAGATTTTTTCTCTCAATCTCAAAATCCAATTTTATCTAAATTGCTTATTAATGACCTTTATATCCAAAACATTTTTGATGAAATATAAAAGTCTATACCAGTGCCTTATAACAAAGGTTGCTATAAGGTCAACTTATGTTTACTGTGATTATAGGTTAGAGATATCATCTGTGTGTCGCTGCTATGCAAGTGAAGTTCTTCTTTAGATTTGCTATGTTATTGAAATTACAGTAAGTGCAATGTGTTATAATTTATATTAATTAAATTCTTTTTATTGAAGTAGAACATGCATATAGAAAACTTTAACAAATTGAATATTACCAGCACACCAAAATTCCTCCTTGAAATATCTCCCAGTTACCAGTACTTCTCCCCAAATTAGTTACTATCCTGATTTCATATTAGTTTCGTCCAGTTTTGAACTTAATATAAATGTTGTAGGAATTCTTTTTTATATATGCTTTATATATAGTATATAAGTGATGTTTGTGAGAATGAATCTTGTTGCATGTAGCAGTAGTTTATTCATTTTCATTGCTCTATGACATTCAATTCTATTAATATACCACAGGTAATTCCTTAGCCTAATGTTGGTAAGAAACTGGGTAGCTTAGAATTTTTGGCCATCATAAATGAAGCGGTTAGGTCACTCTTAAAATGAATTGCTGAGTCACAGGGAATACACATGACTAACTTCAGTAGATAATACCAAACTATTTTCCAAAATATTGTACCAATTTACACTCCTACTACCAACATATGTGAGAATTCTAGCTATTCTGCATTTTTGCCAATGATAGGTATTGTTAATCTCTTTTATTTTCTTTTACTTTAAGCTATTCTAGTGAGTTTATAATGATATCACATTGTGGTTTTAATTCATATTAAACAGTTTCACTGTCACTGTCAACAGTAACATTGAACACTGTTTATGTGTATGTTAGCCATTTGGATGTCCTGTTCAAGTTTTTTTTTTTTTTTCTCATTTGTATTCTCTAGCTTCTTTCCTACTGAATTATAAGGATACATCATACATTCTGAATATGAATCCTTTATTATCTACGGGTATCACAAGTATCTTCCTCCACTCTATGGCTTACTTTTTTCATGCTCTTAATAGTATCTTAAAATGAACAGAAATTTCATTTAAGGATCAGGGGGGCATTTCCCTTTCTAATTGCCTCAGTGTCATACCTTATTTACACACTTACATGTAAAAACAGAGACGAGAACCTTAATTTTTCCCCCCTTTGTACCATTCAATTGACAACTGAATCTCTCTGCTATTAAAAATAACCCATTCCATGGGCCTCCCTGGTGGCGCAGTGGTTGAGAGTCCGCCTGCCGATGCAGGGGATACGGGTTCGTGCCCCGGTCTGGGAGGATCCCATATGCCGCGGAGCAGCTGGGCCCGTGAGCTATGGCCGCTGGGCCTGCGCATCCGGAGCCTATGCTCCGCAACGGGAGAGGCCACAGCAGTGAGAGGCCCGCATACCGCAAAAAAAAAAAAAAAAAAAAAAAAAAAAAAAAAATAACCCATTCCTTCCATATGGTTTGAAAATAGACATACCCAGCTTCAACAGTCTTTTCTTCATATGATAATTTGTGTGTCAGGAATCATCATCAGCAACATACCTAGCATAAGTGACACCCTGAGTAGATCATTACCAAGTAATAATCATGAAATGAAAGATATAATACTAATGTCCAGAAAGAACACAGACAGTAAAGGTTTTATTTACTGAACTTCATGTATATATAATCATGTCAGTAAAACAAATGAAAGAGTACAAATTTGGAATTATTGTATGGTACAGAAAGTAATAATGTAGTGGATTAGTATTTTTTTAGTTTATTACTGTGTCTTTTATAGATTAGGAAAATACCTTACACATACATTTCTCTATGGCTGTAAAGAGTTATAATAACTTTACATTTTCTTTTTGCAATTATTTATCTGTGAATTTGTCAATGACCTTATCAAAATGAATCTTCTTAAAATATTTATGGTCAATAGACAATGTAACTGGATTAGTAACTCTATCTCTGGTTGTAGCTGATTGAGAAACACTTTTCATTAATTTTAATTTCAAAAAAATATATTTCACATGATACAACTGATCCATACAGTTTTAAAAATTCTAAAATATAATGAAAAGTTTGTCATAGAGTGATAAAAATCCCATTTTGTAGTAAATTCCAGAAATTGCCATATTGCTCTACATGTTATTTTCTTTAGGATTAATTCTAACAGCTTCCAGTACATTTACACACATATAAAAGTATAAGTGATCAAGTTTTGTTCCTTCATTTACAGTCACTAGACTATCATTGTTCGTTTCTGTTCTGCTGTTTAAATGGAGCAGGGACTGGGCTTGAAGAGAGCTTAAATGATTCCATACCTTTATAAATTCATTGCTGAAACAAGTGCATGTATCAAGTCCAGCTGCATAACTGAGAGTTAAATTAAATTCCATGTAGAATACAATGTTTACCAAAGGATAAGTAATAAAAACGTGCTAATCTGAAACTTACATATATATTATTAAAACTCAGTAGTAACCATAGCAATTGTTTAGAACAACAGATTTTTTTCTGAAAGGAAATTTTTATCACTGACTTGAAGCATGGTGTTAATAAAAAGCAGACCAACCTTAGTCAAGTTTTATTATTGTTTTTAAATTCTCTACAGACTGTGCACCTCATGAATTGCCTGCACTACAGATGGACTGCTCCTACTGACTCATCTTTGACATGCCTCTACCAATCACAGTGAGTGTTCTAAGATTTAAGAATAATGCAAATGTTAAACTCACTACTTTCTTTAATGAATTTCTGATTGACATCAGTATTTAATAACAGTGCAGTGTGTGAGAGGAACATCTCTGTTTGACATGTTTTTATGTTTTATCAAACATCTCTGTTTGATATTCAAGAAAAAAACACTTTTTCTTCTTGAATATCCTATTGACAGCATTAAATGGTATTCAACTTGCCTCTCAGGGAACAGATGTCTAGTATTTAGGTCAGGAAGATTTATCACAAGCTAGAAACATAGTAGTATTCTCACTTTTTGTATTTATAAACCTCACTTTGGATTTACAAGCTTTTTGTTTATCATAGTAGGTGAGTATCATAAAGTGCTCATTTTCCTCACTTAGTGTCTTCAAAGGATTCTAGTATTAACAAAAATCATAATAATTCTTTACATGTCCATGTACTGTATAGCTTCCACAAACTTCAGAACATTTTTATGTACATATACATACAAACCAAACACACCTATAGTTTCTTATTGTCATCACAGTTCAGGTATTATTATTTCCATTTTTCAACTGAGGAATCTGTGACTCAGAGAACATTAACAACTTGTTTGAGCTCATGTGTTTATTCATTCAACAAATATTTATTTATTTCTTATTCCATGCCAAGTTCTACATGAGGAAATGGGAATAAAACAAGGTCTATGCACAATTATTCCCCTTAAATGTTTTGAATTAATGTAATGGTGAAGCCTGAACTTGACCCAAGCTCTTGGCCTGTTACTCTTTCTATTTTGCACTGCCCTGGTGAACCTCAATGAGCTTGAGAAAAGGTATGGGAAAATCCGTGCAAGAAGGTTTTCTAAGTAAAAAACATTATTGAGATTACATGTTTTACATATTAACAGACTTCATACCTCTGACCTACTGGTTTCAAGCTCTTGACAACAGGCTGAATGCAATTCACTATATCTTCTTATTGGAGAATACAAGAGGTCTGTTGGGAAAGCAAGATACACCTTTTTAAAAGCAGAGTGTTAGAATACATTCTAAAATGTGCTAAGGACTGTGTCTTTATTCCTTCTGACAAGAACCCAAAGTAAAAGAAAAAATTCTGTTTAATGATTGTTTAAAATCATTATTGTCACAGAAGATGTAAAAGATTTTTTTTCTTAAAACAATTATTTTCATTGTGAGATGATAACATTTATATTCTACTAGCTTCTAGAGGGAAAAAAAGCAGAGTACAGTATTATATTTCTTATTGTGTGAAAACAATTGTGTCATTGTATAATAAGTGGAAAAGATAGAAAATGGACACGACATAATTATACTATAAGCCTTAAGAGCAAGTAGGAAGTAAGTGGGTTTTGTTTACTTGTTCAAAGTTCTTTCAAAGTAACTTCTTAAGTAGTTGATGTTTATAGTGCAAAGAATTTTTTTTAAGTTAAAGAAACAAGTTTTCTGGTTTTAATTTACCATCTCTTAAAAATGTGAGAAAAGAAAAATGAATTAGAAAAAAATGAAAAGTGAAATAAATCAAGGTGTCACTGTTTACTAACTTTCTCTTTTAACAAATTGTGAGGTTGATGAACAAAACCTTTCTCATTTGACTTTCCTTTCCTTTCAAATTCTGCACTTTTGCAAGTAGATATATTTGTCTTCTGATATTTTTTATATACCTTTCTTAGTGCCATAAAGGATTTTGAGTTTTCATTGTGCATTGTACCTAACCTCACACTCAGCATCTGCATAATTCAAGAAGGGTAATATGTGGGTGCAGCAAGATCTGATTTAGATTATCCAAAGCCTGTGAGATCTTCCTCACCATGAAGCCTCATTTATTGAATGGTTAATGATAATTACCTTGCCTTTGTCTAAGAAACATTGGGAGGAAATATAGCATATTGGGTAGAGTCAGTTAAATGTGAGATAGAATCTCGGCTCATTGCTTTCTAAAAGTGCAGTAACAATATAGAATACAGTATTTGTGTCTCGGGTTTTTAATGGCTTTTTTTCTGAAACTATAAAGTTCCCTCTACAAATTGTCTGGAAACTAGTAAATACTTGGACAATGATAGCTGTTGTCATTATCAGTATTAATACATAAAGATGAAATCAAATGATGGATGTGAAATACTGTTCACAAGTGTTCATGTGCAACTTAGAACTCTATTATTATTAATAATAATTAACTTTAAAGGATACATTAATCATAATTTTTTCAATAATCCACACATAATACTCAGTTTCTTTCTTAGCTAAGGATAACAGAAGGAATCTCAGAGTTAGACATAGATAGCCAAGTGCTCCTAAGTCAACATGATTTTTCAGATTCTCCAAATTCCCACACTTTTGTCTTATTTGATTACATATAGCAAGTCCAGGAAAGAATAATAATGTTGCTAAAATTAAATATAATTATATATGATTTCCCTGTTTTATATGACTAGCACCTATACTGTCATAATGACAGAATGAATATTCAATTAAGGTTTTTTTTAGACTCAGGAACAGTTATTTTCATTAGGAATAGCATTTTTTAAATTATGGGTTGCCTAGATTCAAGGCATTCTTAACAATTTCTAAGCTTTACAAGAGTAAGGATCAATTGTAAAGTTGCCCTGTATTTAACATAGCCATGCCCTAAAAATCCTTGGTTCTACAAAGCATTTATTGAAATCAACATGTGCTTTTTAAATCCATGTAGAGAAGAAGCTCTATTGATTCAGCTACTAGCAGGTGGGAAGCATAATGATTAGTGAGCAGAACCAGAATCTTACAGTGTTCAGAGAGAGAAAGAGAGAACACACATTGATAGCTCAGCTAAATGACTCATATTCCTGCTAACACCATGTAGAACACCAAGTAGAACTCTGTTGCATCAGCATTTCTGGTAAAACACCCCATGACTATATTTATGTGAAGTATACTATTTTTTCCCGTGTGACAAAGTACGGTCTCCCACACAAGGTGTTCTTTCTTGTACTGTATTATGTTCTACTATTTAATAAAAATATTCAATTTAACTTAAAAAAAAAACCTGTTCACATATTTATTTCATCCATCCCCAAATCTGCCTCTTGCAATCACAAATCTGTTCTCTGAATCTATGAGCTTGTATTATTTTTGTGAGGTTTTTTTTAGATTCCATGTGTAAAAGAGATAGTATGGTATCTGTTTTTCTCCGTCTGATTTATTTCACTTAGTGTAATGCCCTGAAGGTGCACAATTTCTTTATTTGCTCATCTTTTGGTGGACCCTTAGGTTGTTTCTTGACCGTTGTAATTAATGCTGCAATAAACACGGGAGTGAGATATCTTTTCAAATTAGTGTTTTTGTTTTCTTTGGATAGATACCTGGAAGTAGAACTGCTGGATCATAAGATAATAATATTTTTAAAATTTTGATAAACCTCCATACTGTTTTTCACAGTGGCTGAACCAATTTACATTCCTATCAGCAGTACACGAGTTCCCTTTTCTCCACGATCTCCCCAGCACATATTATTTCTTGCCTTTTTTGATAATAGCCATTTTAACAGGTATGAGGTGATATCTCATTGTGGTTGTGATTTGCATTTTCCTGATGATTGGTGATGTTGAGCATCTTTTCATGTGTCTGCTGGCCATCTGAATGTCTTCTTTGGAAAAATGTCTATTCGGATCTTCTGCCCATTTTTTCATTGAATTGTTTGTTGTTTGTTTTTGTTATTGAGTTGTATGAGTTCTTTGTATATTTTGGATATTAGCCCCTTATCAGATATATGATTTGCAATTATTTTCTCCTATTCAGTAAATTGTCTTTTTGTTTTTAAGATGCCTTCAATATACAGGTTCTTTACCTCCTTGGTAAAAAGTATTCCTAGGAATTTATTCTTTTTATGCAATTGTAAATGGAATTGTTTTATTAATTTCTCTCTCTGATAGTTCACTGTTTAGTATAAAGAAAAAACAGATTTTTGCATATTGATTTTGTGTCTTGCAACTTTACTGAATTTATTTATTTATTCTAACAGTTTTTTGATGAAGCCTTTAGAGTTTTCTTTAAGGATTATCATGTCATCTACAAATAATGACAGTTTTACTTCTTCCTTTCCAATTTAGATGACTTTTATTTCTTTCTCTTGTCCAATTGCTCTAACTAGGACTTCCAATACTGTGTTGAATAAAAGTGGTAAGAGTTAGCATCCTTGTCTTGTTCCTGATCTTAGAAGAAAAGCTTTCAGCTTTTCACTATTAGTGACGTTAGCTGTGGATTTGTCATATATGGTCTTTATAATGTTGAGGTATGTTTCCCTCTATACCCACTTTGTTGATTGAGAGTTTTTATCATAAATGGATGTTTGATTTTTGTCAGAAGCTTTTTCTGTATCTATTGAGATGATCATATGATTTTTATCCTTTAATTTTGTTAATGTGGTGTATAACAGTGACTGATTTTTGGACATTGAACCATCCTTGTATCTCCAGAGTAATCCCACTTGTTCATGGTGTATGAACCTTTTAATGTATTATTGAGTTCTTTTTGTTAATAATTAGTTGATGATTTTTGTATCTATGTTCATCAGGAATATTGGCCTGTAATTTCCTTTTTTTGTGACATCCTTGTCTGATTTTGGTATCAGAGTAATGCTGGCCTCATAAAATGTGTTGGAAGAGGGCCCTGCTTCTATTTTTTCAAAAAGGTTGAGACAAACTGATATAAATTCTTCTTTGAAACTTTGATAGGATTCACCAGTGAAGCTGTATGGTCCTGGATATTTGTTTGTTGGGAGGTTCTTATTACTGATTCAACCTCCTTGCTAGTAATCAGTCTGTTCAGATTTTCTATTTCAGTCTTGGTAGGTTGTATATTTTTAGGAATTATTCCATTTCTTCCAGGTTGTCCAATTTATGGGTGTATAATTGTTCACAGTAGTCTCTTATGATCCTTTGTATTTCAGAGGTATCATTTTATTTAAAATTTTTGCTGAAAAGGTAATACTCCATAAAACTGTAATAAAAATTTCACATGACTTTACATAGCCCACCTCTATCTGTGAAAATTTGCTTTCTCTCCTATTTTGAATATATCTACCTTCAAAGATAGTTTGAGATTACAATGCTTTGTAAATGATTACTTGGGCAATTCTCCTTCTGTGAAAATTATATTGAGAAAGAATTTGCACAGGAAATCTTACAAACTTAATCATCAATATTTTTAGAAAAAATAATAATGAAGGTATTATTTGGATGTCAATTCATAATTGCTATATTTGGGGGAATATGTGCTGCACAGAAAAGAAAGATGTTTTCCTTCATGTTCTTTTCTCAAACACTAAACAGCTAAGGAAAGTCAATAATATAGTACCAATGAAAATAATGCAAGGAAATAATTTGATCCCAGTAAAATCTCAAAACATTAGGCCTGAGTAGGAATGACATATACAAACCCACTGATCTTACACTACAGAAAATTGATCTATTAAAACTTGAAAATGAACAGGATAGAAACATGACAGTAAGTGCAATACAAGGAGAATATCAGAGACCCAGTTAAGTATTTGGAGAGTGATCAGACATGTTTCAACCAGTGATGTCTAACTTTTTCAGGATTGTGCTAAAACTAGAAAATAATAGGTTCTGAGAAACTCCACTTTGTAAGTAACCCATAAACATTTGGGCTTAGCCATCTTCACCCAAGGCTTAGAGTATGTAAAATTGGTCCTGCAGACGTTAACCCACCACACTCTCCAATAGGACCAAGAAAGGGAATGGGTCTTTAGACTTGTCCCTTAGAAAGATAATGTTTCTGAGAGGTTGAAAAGGGAAGAGAGAGGCAAGGAGGCCAGTAAGAAGAGGAATCCAGCATTTTTTTCCCTTCCCTGATTGACATCTACATAAGTTGTTCACTCACTAGCTAATCTGTCCCTTTTCTTTTTTTTTTATTAGTTTCTGCTTTATAACAAAGTGAATCAGTCATACATATACATCTGTTCCCACATCCTTTCCCTCATGCATCTCCCTCCCTCCCACCCTCCCCATCCCACCCCTCCAGGCGGTCACAAAGCACCGAGCTGATCTCCCTGTGCTGTGCGGCTGCTTCCCACTAGCTATCTACCTTACGTTTGGTAGTGTATATATGTCCATGCCTCTCTTTCGCTTTGTCACAGCTTACCCTTCGCCCTCCCCATATCCTCAAGTCCATTCTCAAGTAGGTCTGTGTCTTTATTCCCGTTTTACCCCTAGGTTCTTCATGACATTTTTTTTTTAATTCCGTATATATGTGTTAGCATACGGTATTTGTCTTTCTCTTTCTGACTTACTTCACTCTGTATGACAGACTCTAGGTCTATCCACCTCATTACAAATAGCTCAGTTTCGTTTCTTTTTATGGCTGAGTAATAGTCCATTGTATATATGTGCCACATCTTCTCTATCCATTCATCCGATGATGGACACTTCGGTTGTTTCCAGCTCCGGGCTATTGTGAATAGAGCTGCAATGAACATTTTGGTACATGTCTCTTTTTGAATTATGGTTTTCTCAGGGTATATGCCTAGTAGTGGGATTGCTGGGTCATATGGTAGTTCTATTTTTAGTTTTTTAAGGAACCTCCATACTGTTCTCCATAGTGGCTGTACCAATTCACATTCCCACAAGCAGTGCAAGAGTGTTCTCATTTCTCCACACCCTCTCCAGCATTTATTGTTTCTAGATTTCTTGATGATGGCCATTCTCACTGGTGTGAGATGATATCTCATTGTAGTTTTGATTTGCATTTCTCTAATGATTAATGATGTTGAGCATTCTTTCATGTGTTTGTTGGCAGTCTGTATATCTTCTTTGGAGAAATGTCTATTTAAGTCTTCTGCCCATTTTTGGATTGGGTTGTTTGTTTTTTTGCTATTGAGCTGCATGAGCTGTTTATAAATTTTGGAGATTAATCCTTTGTCAGTTGCTTCATTTGCAAATATTGTCTCCCATTCTGAGGGTTGTCTTTTGGTCTTGTTTATGGTTTCCTTTGCTGTGCAAAAGCTTTTCATTTTCATTAGGTCCCATTTGTTTATCTTTGTTTTTATTTCCATTTCTCTAGGAGGTGGGTCCAAAAGGATCTTGCTGTGATTTATGTCATAGAGTGTTCTGCCTACGTTTTCATCTAAGAGTTTGATAGTTTCTGGCCTTATATTTGGGTCTTTAATCCATTTTAAGCTTATTTTTGTGTATGGTGTTAGGGAATGATCTAATCTCAAACTTTTACATGTCCCTGTCCAGTTTTCCCAGCACCACTTATTGAAGAGGCTGTCCTTTCTCCACTGTACATTCCTGCCTCCTTTATCAAAGATAAGTTGGCCATATGTGCGTGGGTTTATCTCTGGGCTTTCTATCCTGATCCACTGATCTATCTTTCTGTTTTTATGCCAGTACCACACTGTCTTAATTACTGTAGCTTTGTAGTATAGTCGGAAGTCAGGGAGCCTGATTCCTCCAGCTCCGTTTTTCGTTCTCAAGATTGCTTTGGCTATTCAGGGTCTTTTGTTTTTCCAAACAAATTTTGAAATTTTTTGTTCTAGTTCTGTGAAAAATGCCAGTGGTAGTTTGATAGGGATTGCATTGAATCTGTAGATTGCTTTGGGTAGTAGAGTCATTTTCACAATATTGATTCTTCCAATCCAGGAGCATGGTATATCTCTCCATCTATTTGTATCATCTTTAATTTCTTTCATCAGTGTCTTATAATTTTCTGCATACAGGTCTTTTGTCTCCTTAAGTAGGTTTATTCCTAGATATTTTATTCTTTTTGTTGCAGTGGTAAATGGGAGTGTTTTCTTGAATTCATTTTCAGATTTTTCATCATTAGTGTACAGGAATGCCAGAGATTTCTGTGCATTAATTTTGTATCCTGCTACTTTACCAAATTCATTGATTAGCTCTAGTAGTTTTCTGGTAGCATCTTTAGGATTCTCTATGTATAGTATCATGTCATCTGCAAACAGTGACAGCTTTACTTCTTCTTTTCCAATTTGGATTCCTTTTATTTCCTTTTCTTCTCTGATTGCTGTGGCTAAAACTTCCAAAACTAGGTTGAATAAGAGTGGTGAGAGTGGGCAGCCTTGTCTTGTTCCTGATCTTAGTGGAAATGGTTTCAATTTTTCACCATTGAGGACAATGTTGGCTGTGGGTTTGTCATATATGGCCTTTATTATGTTGAGGAAAGTTCCCTCTACGCCTACTTTCTGCAGGGTTTTTATCATAAATGGGTGTTGAATTTTGTCGAAAGCTTTCTCTGCATCTTTTGAGATAATCATGTGGTTTTTCTCCTTCAATTTGTTAATATGGTGTATCACATTGATTGATTTGCATATATTGAAGAATCCTTGCATTCCTGGAATAAACCCCACTTGATCATGGTATATGATCCTTTTAATGTGCTGTTGGATTCTGTTTGCTAGTATTTTGTTGAGGATTTTTGCATCTATGTTCATCAGTGATACTGGCCTGTAGTTTTCTTTCTTTGTGACATCCTTGTCTGGTTTTGGTATCAGGGTGATGGTGGCCTCATAGAATGAGTTTGGGAGTGTTCCTTCCTCTGAAATTGTTTGGAAGAGTTTGAGAAGGATGGGTGTTAGCTCTTCTCTAAATGTTTGATAGAATTCGCCTGTGAAGCCATCTGGTCCTGGGCTTTTGTTTGTTGGAGGATTTTTAATCACAGTTTCAATTTCAGTGCTTGTGATGGTCTGTTCATATTTTCTATTTCTTCCTGATTCAGTCTTGGCAGGTTGTACATTTCTAAGAATTTGTCCATTTCTTCCAGGTTGTCCATTTTATTGTCATAGAGTTGCTTGTAGTAATCTCTCATGATCTTTTGTATTTCTGCAGTGTCAGTTGTTACTTCTCCTTTTTCATTTCTAATTCTATTGATTTGAGTCTTCTCCCTTCTTTTCTTGATGAGTCTGGCTAATGTTTTGTCAATTTTGTTTATCTTCTCAAAGAACCAGCTTTTAGTTTGGTTGATCTTTGCTATCGTTTCCTTCATTTCTTTTTCATTTATTTCTGATCTGATCTTTATGATTTCTTTCCTTCTGCTAACTTTGGGGGTTTTTTGTTCTTCTTTCTCTAATTGCTTTAGGTGCAGGGTCAGGTTGTTTATTCGAGATGTTTCCTGTTTCTTAAGGTGGGATTGTATTGCTATAAACTTCCCCCTTAGAACTGCTTTTGCTGCGTCCCATAGGTTTTGGGTCGTCGTGTCTCCATTGTCATTTGTTTCTAGGTATTTTTTAATTTCCTCTTTGATTTCTTCAGTGATCACTTCGTTATTGAGTAGTGTATTGTTATCTTCCATGTGTTTGTATTTTTTACAGATCTTTTCCTGTAATTGATGTCTAGTCTCATAGCATTGTGGTCGGAAAAGATACTTGATACAATTTCAATTTTCTTAAATTTACCAAGGCTTGATTTGTGACCCAAGATATGATCTATCCTGGAGAATGTTCCATGAGCACTTGAGAAAAATGTGTATTCTGTTGTTTTTGGATGGAATGTCCTATAAATATCAACTAAGTCCATCTTGTTTAATGTATCATTTAAAGCTTGTGTTTCCTTATTTATTTTCATTTTGGATGATCTGTCCATTGGTGAAAGTGGGGTGTTAAAGTCTCCTACTATGATTGTGTTACTGTCGATTTCCCCTTTTATGGCTGTTAGTATTTGCCTTATGTATTGAGGTGCTCCTATGTTGGGTGCATAAATATTTACAATTGTTATATCTTCTTCTTGGATCGATCCCTTTATTGTTATGTAGTGTCCTTCTTTGTCTCTCCTAATAGTCTTTATTTTAAAGTCTATTTTGTGTGATATAAGAATTGCTACTCCAGCTTTCTTTTGATTTCCATTTGCATGGAATATCTTTTTCCATCTCCTGACTTTCAGTCTGAATGTGTGCCTAGGTCTGAAGTGGGTCTCTTGTAGAGAGCATATATATGGGTCTTGTTTTTCTATCCATTCAGCCACTCTGTGTCTTTTGGTGGGAGCATTTAGTCCATTTACATTTAAGGTAATTATTGATATGTATGTTCCTATTCCCATTTCCTTAATTGCTTTGGGTTCGTTATTGTAGCTATATTCCTTCTGTTGTGTTTCTTGCCTAGAGAAGTTCCTTTAGCATTTGTTGTAAAGCTGGTTTGGTGGTGCTGAACTCTCTCAGCTTTTGCTTGTCTGTAAAGGTTTTAATTTCTCCATCAAATCTGAATGAGATCCTTGCTGGGTAGAGTAATCTTGGTTGCAGGTTTCTCTCCTTCATCACTTTAATTATGTCCTGCCACTCCCTTCTGGCTTGTAGAGTTTCTGCTGAGAGATCAGCTGTTAACCTGATGGGAATTCCCTTGTGTGTTATTTGTTGTTTTTCCCTTGCTGCTTTTAATATGATTTCTTTGTGTTTAATTTTTGACAGTTTGATTAATATGTGTCTTGGTGTATTTCTCCTTGGATTTATTCTGTATGGGACTCTCTGTGCCTCCTGGACTTGATTAACTCTTTCCTTTCCCATATTAGGGAAGTTTTCAACTATAATCTCTTCAAATATTTTCTCAGTCCCTTTCTTTTTCTCTTCTTCTTCTGGAACCCCTATAATTCGAATGTTGGTGCGTTTAATGTTGTCCCAGAGGTCTCTGAGACTGTCCTCTGTTCTTTTCATTCTTTTTTCTTTATTTTGCTCTGCATCAGTTATTTCCACTATTTTATCTTCCACCTCACTTATCCGTTCTTCTGCCTCAGTTATTCTGCTATTGATCCCTTCTAGAGTATTTTTCATTTCATTTATTGTGTTTTTAATTGATGCTTGATTCACCTTTAGTTCTTCTAGGTCCTTGTTTATTGTTTCTTGCATTTTGTCTATTCTGTTTCCAAGATTATGGATCTTGGAAATAGAATCTTGGATCATCTTTACTATCATTATTCTGAATTCTTTTTCAGGTAGACTGCCTATTACCTCTTCATTTGTTAGGTCTGGTAGGTTTTTATCTTGCTCCTTCACCTGCTGTGTGTTTTTCTGTCTTCTCATTTTGCTTATGTTACTGTGTTTGGGGTCTCCTTTTTGCAGGCTGCAGATTCTTAGTTCCCGTTGTTTTTGGTATCTGTCCCCAGTGGCTAAGGTTGTTTCAGTAGGTTGTGTAGGCTTCCTGGTGGGGGGGACTAATGCCTGTGTTCTGGTGGTTGAGGCTCGATCTTGTCTTTCTGGTGGACAGGTCCACGTCTGGTGGTGTGTTTTGGGGTGCCTATGGCCTTATTATGTTTTTAGGTAGCCTCTCTGCTAATGGGTGGGGTTGTGTTCCTGCCTTGCTAGTTGCTTGGCATAGGGTGACCAGCACTGTAGCTTGCTGGTCATTGACTGAAGCTGGGTGCTGGTGTTGAGATGGAGATCTCTGGGAGATTTTTGCTGCTTGATATTGTGTGGAGCTGTGAGGTCTCTTGTGGACCAGTGTCCTGAAGTTGGCTCTCCCACTTCAGAGGCACAGCACTGACTCTTGGCTGCAGCACCAAGAGCCTTTCATCCACCCGGCTCAGAATAACAGGGAGAAAAAGTAGAAAGAAAGAATTAGTAGAAGAAAGAAAGAGAGAGGGAAAGAAAGGAAGAAGGGAAGAAAGGAAGGAAGGACGGAAGAAAGAAAGAAAGGAGGGAGGGAGGGAGGAATGATGGAAAGAAAGAAGGAATGGAAGGAGGGAGGGAGGGAGGAATGAAAGCAAAAGGAAGAGTGAATGGAAGAAGGGAGGGAGGGAGGGAGGAAGGAAAGAAAGAAATACAGGATGGTGGGAGGGAGGAAGGAAAGAAAAAGAAAGCAGAAAGAAGAAGGGTGGGAGGGAGGGAGGAAAGAAAAAGAAAGAAGGAAAGGAGGAGCGGAGGGAGGAAGGGAAGGTAGGAAAAAAAGAAAGAGCAGGTAAAGTAAAATAGAATAAAGTATGAAATATAGTAGCGTTATTAAAATTAAAAAGTAATTATTGAAAAAAAAAAACTGACCGATAGAACCCTGGGACATATGGTGGAAGCAAAGCTATACAGAGAGAATCCTACACAGAAGATTACACATACACATTCACAAAAAGAGAGCAGGGGGAACAATCAAAAATCTTGCTCTCCAAGTCTACCTCCTCAATTTGGGATAATTCGTTGTAAAAAAGAGGAAAAGGGCGAGAAGTCTGAAATCTTGCTCTCTAAGTCCACCTCCTTAATTTGGGATAATTCGTTGTAAAAAGAGGAAAAGGGGGGAAAGTCTTAAATATTGTCCTCAAAGTCCACTTCCTCAATTTGGGATGATTCGCTGTCCATTCATGCACTCCACAGACCCAGGGCACATCAAATGGACCGTGGAGCTTTAATCCGCTGCCTCCGAGGCTGCACAGAGAGATTTCCCTGTCTCTTCTCTCACAGCTCCCGGGTCTCAGCCTTGGACCTGGCCCCGCCTCTGCGCGTAGGTCGCCGGAGGGCGTCCGTTCTTCGCTCAGACAGGACGGGTTTAAAGGAGCCGCTGATTCGGGGGCTCTGGCTCACTCAGGCAGAGGGGAGGGAGGGGCGCGCAGTGTGGGGCGGGCCTGCGGCGGCAGAGGCCGGCGTGACGTTGCACCAGCCCGAGGCGCTCTGTGCGCTTTCCCGGGAAAGCTGTCCCCGGGTCCCGGGACCCCGGCAGTGGCGGGGTGCACAGGCTCCCTGGAAGGCGGTGTGGACAGTGACCTGCGCTTGCACACAGGCCTTGTGGCGGCGGCAGCAGCAGCCCCAGCGTCCCACGCCCATCTCCGGGGTCCACGCCTTTAGCCGGGCGTGCCCGTCTCTGGTGCTTCTTTAAGCAGCGCTCTTATATGCCCTCTCCTCGCGCACCAGGAAACAAAAGGGAAAAAAGTCTCTTGCCTCTTCGGCAGCTCCAGACTTTTTCCCCGGACTCCCTCCGGGCTAGCCGTGGTGCACTAACCCCTTCAGGCTCTCTTCCTGCCGCCAGCCCCAGTCCTCTCCCTGCGCTCCGACTGAAAGCCGATACCGAGCCTAAGCTCCCAGCCCCGCCCGCCCCGGCGGCCGAGCAGACAAGCCTCTCAGGCTCGTGTGTGCCTGAGGGCATCGATCCTCTGTGCTGGAATCTCTCCACTTTGCCCTCCGCACCCCTGTTGCTGTGCTCTCCTCCGCTACTCCGAAGCTTCCCCCCTCCGCCACCTGCAGTCTCCGCCCGCGAAGGGGCTTGTAGTGTGTACAAACCTTCCCTCCTTCACGGCTCCCTCCCACTGGTGCAGGTCCTGTCCCTATCCTATTGTCTCTGTTTATTCTTTTTTTTCTTTTGCCCTACCCAGGTATGTGGGGAGTTTCTTGCCTTTTGGGGGGTCTGAGGTGTTCTGTCAGCGTTCACTAGGTGTTCTGTAGGAGTTGTTCCACGTGTAGATGAATTTCTGATGTATCTGTGGGGAGGAAGGTGATCTCCGCGTCTTACTCTTCCGCCATCTTCCTCCGGGATCCTCTGTCCCTTTTCATATCAGAGCAGAGAGAGATGGCAGTTTCAAGAGCAGGACAAGGATGCATATGGGTTTACTGTGGATCAAATGGGTACCTGAAAAAGTAGCTGTGCTTGAGCAATCCTGCCTGTGTACCATATAATAGGAATGTTTGCTGGGCAAGAATATCCCTGAAGCATGTGCCCTGTGGGGAAGAGCTAAGGGAGAGTAAATGAGGTTGTGTCAAAGCAGTATCTCTCAGATGGAGGGTATTATGTGATGAATAGGCCGGCAGAGGTCTCATATAGACTTCAGAGACTGCAGATAACCAGCAGAAATTTTAAAAATGAAAAATTTATCAGTATCAGTCACATACATAGCTGCAAATTAGAGAGAAATAAATAAAATAGTGACTGGTTTGAGTGATACAGGTCCCATTTTCACCCTTCCATTTGTCCCAGCCAGAAGGAGGAGCAAGGGCTTGAGGAGGGATGGAGTCTCATTCTTTATTAAAGTTTAGTAAATTAGTGTTCTATATCAAGATGCTGAAATACTCACAAGAATGGGTTAAGTTGTGAAAACTGCAAACGTCGCTGACTGCAAACAGTAGCCAGTTTTATGTATGTCTGTTTGCTTGATCCCTGCCATATTCCCAAAATCCTTTCCAGAGACTCTTATTAAAACTTAAAGACTTATCTATATTAAGGAGAAATAAGAAAGTGATGTCTGCCCTCTTATTTGAGAGTGGTGAAAGAGAAAGAAGCAAAACTGAGGGCCTTGATGGTAACAGCAGAAGTTCAAGGGAGTGTCAGTGAATTTAGTTCATATGAAAACTCACCATGGAAATATTATACCTATTCATAGGACACAGACATGTGTTACATTTATATAGCAATCCTCAGACACAGGAATATTTCAAATCTTAGAAGATATAAGAGAAAAAGGCAATGCCTAAGCAGAGGTATATGACATAAATGACTAAAAAGCAGTTGATAGTAAATTTAATTGGCCATCAATTATTTGAAATTATATTAAGAATTATTTCCATTAATATATTTAAATTGATCATGAAATTATCATCAACACTGGATTTACAAAGCTGTCATTTGGTTTGTTCAATCTTACTGTAAAAAATCAGTCTCTATTTAACTCTATATAATTTCAAATTCCTGTAATCATAAAATGTTCTTTTCAGTATTTTAATAATTATTTTAATAATTATTTGACTCATATTTGTGTTACCACCTCTGTTGATTTTTATACATATTCTTTCCAATTATAAATCCTGCAAAGAAGCCTGAGTCAAGGGGGAAACAGTACAAACTAGTTTAATAAAATTTTATCTTCCTTTTCAAGTGAGAAAATTCAGAAATCCAAAAATAAAAATGAAGAATGGAGTTAAGTGATAGTATCATTTGATGCTGATATTAAACATCCAATATGCCTCTAACAATTATTCTATCATTGTCATTTTTGTTTGGAACTTTTGAATTTTATTTTATTTATTTTTTTTACAGCAGGTTCTTATTAGTTATCTATTTTATACATATTAGTGTATATACGTCAATCCCAATCTCCCAATTCATCCTACCACCACTATCTATCATTGTCTTTAAAAGTTAAATATATAAATCCTCTGTTTCAAGATATCAGGTTGAGCAAATATGTATTTTTTTCTTTTCTCCTAAGACCCTTCAAAATATGAAATAGGAAATAAACCCTTCCCTAGGAAGAATACCATAAAGAAGCCAAAATATTTAAATACATTTTTACATGATGAAGAGAGGATGGACAAAATATAATGGATTAAAACAGTAGAGAGAGAATAAAATTAAAGATAAACCAAGGAGAGACCCAAAGTGGAATAATGAGATTTGTTGAGGAGACTACTAAGGAGATTGGTATAGATGTATTACATGAAATTTCAGTTAAAACTATATAAAGTATTTTTATAAGTTAAAATTTTTATTTGAACACTTGAAACATCTTAAAATGCAACTTATCCCATTTTCTGCATTTGAATTATCGTTCAAAAGTTATTAAATTTCATTGTAATTGTAATTATAGAGAACTTAATGGAACACATAATTTAAATAGTACTTAACAGTAAAATTCTTTTGAGATTTGGGGTGTTAAGTGTAGAATGATAAAGCATGCTATTTAGGAATACACATTCTGGAGCCAGATGGACATGGGCTGAAATCCAGCCCTCCTGCTCAATAGCTAAGAATTACTAGGAAGAAAACTTAGCCTTGGTTTATTTATCTGTGAAGCAGTGATAAAAATGGTACCTAGTTGGTAGCATATCTGTCACCTATGAAGAGGTAACACAAATAAAGTGTCTAGTTAAAAGAGCATCTGGCACATTTAGTAAATGTTTTCTTTTTTGTTATTATATGTTAGTTATACAAAGGGTCAACACTGCTTTATTTCTTCCTCCCATACTAATTAATATAGGAATATAGCTGTGAATAAATCTGATTCTTCACTTTACATTCTGGTAGAGCAGTCAAATATCTCTCTCCCAGGAATAAATAGAAGAAACACTTTCCAAATCCTAGCTGCAGGAATATGTACTATAGTTCCTAATTTGTTGTAAAGTTTCTGCATACAAAACAGAAAAGAAAATCAAAATAAATCAAATTGTTCGTGAGTTGTAGGCTGCACCTGGAATTTTGTAGACCAAAAGGAGTTCAGAAAGGAGAAGAGCCATGCTTAGACTGCTTTAAATAATTCTATCTTTTTCTGATAAGCAGTGTGCAAAAGAATGAGTCCCAGATTTGATCTCCTTCTGACAAAGGGAAGGAATAAAACCCAGATTAGATAACACCAAGTGTTAGGCAAAGAAAGGTCAGATGGGCCTCCCTGGTGGCGCAAGTGGTTGAGAGTCCGCCTGCCGATGCAGGGGATACGGGTTCGTGCCCCGGTCTGGGAGGATCCCATATGCCGCGGAGCGGCTGGGCCCGTGAGCCATGGCCGCTGAGCCTGCGCGTCCGGAGCCTGCGCGTCCGGAGCCTGTGCTCCGCAACGGGGGAGGCCACAGCAGTGAGAGGCCCGCATACCACAAAAAAAAAAAAAAAAAAAAAAGAAAGGTCAGATGAAGGCACAACAGAGTGAGATTTTTTCTTCATTTTATTACTGTAGACTATGTCTACAGACCACTCATTCTGTTTCTTATGTATGTAAAGACATGCACTAGAGATGTGGTTCTGTGTTTCAATTCAGATAAACTGATATTGTTAGTGTTAGGCAATGCCACTTAATCCTTTCATTTAGATTGAAGATAATGCTTTATGAGACTATGTAAATGAAACTTCTCAACAAAGTAGGAAATTGGGATTTCTTTAGGGAAAAATTTGGTTCATTCAAATCAAGTTCATAATGTCCCCCTTGGGAAAAAGTCAATAAAAAATTCTGTTAAAAATAGTAACTGTATTTTGAAATTAATAGTTATTTTATCATTCAGATTATTCCTTTCTGGCATGCTTACATGTTACATTATAGGATGAACATTAAAAATTAGTTCAATTGGGCCTCCCTGGTGGCGCAAGTGGTTGAGAGTCCGCCTGCCGATGCAGGGGATGCGGGTTCGTGCCCCGGTCTGGGAGGATCCCATGTGCCGCGGAGCGGCTGGGCCCGTGAGCCATGGCCGCTGAGCCTGCGCGTCTGGAGCCTGCGCGTCCGGAGCTCCGCAACGGGGGAGGCCACAGCAGTGAGAGGCCCGCATACCGCAAAAAAAAAAAAAAAAAAAAAAAAAAAAAAAAAAAAATTAGTTCAATTATGTAAAAATATGGTGAATACATATATATTTCTCATTTATCAAATATCCATACTTATTTAATTTAATGTTAGATGCCAAAATGCTTATGATGCAAAGCATTAAGCCCTACTTCCTCACTTCAAAAAATAGGTTGTTGGGCTTCCCTGGTGGCACAGTGGTTGAGAGTCAGCCTGCCAATGCAGGGGACACAGGTTCGTGCCCCGGTCCTGGAAGATCCCACATGCTGCGGAGCAGCTAGTCCCGTGAGCCGTGGCCGCTGAGCCTGTGTGTCCGGAGCCTGTGTTCCGCAACGGGAGAGGCCACAACAGTGAGAGGCCCGCATACCACAATAAAAAAATAAATAAATAAATAAATAAAGAGGTTATTTAAGTGAGATGAACTAAGAAGGTACTGGAAATGCAAGCAGTAATTGCTAAGAGGTAGTGAATTTGTCCTCCATAAGAACAAACCAAAGAATACTGTTAAAACAAGAAAGAGAATAAAAGAAAAGGAAAGAAATCTCAAGGAGCAGAGGTAGAAAGATATGTGGGATTCTTCTGAGGATATATGGAAATACAAGCACAGTGGGGCAATAAAAAATAAAAATTAAGCCCATGCCTGGACTGTTTGTCAAAGAAAATGGACTTTTATGAGTTCATCTCTGATTAGCAGGTCAAATTATTATATGCAACCTCATGACTTGATATAAATACCTAAAAAAATGAAAATATTTTAAATTATCCTCCATGTGGTGTTAAAGTATATGTTTTCACTGCCCTTTCTAGGTTACACACCTTTCTTAAATGCATAAAACCACATCACCTTCCTTCAAATTTCTACTTGATTCAACTCTTGGAAAACTTGTCAAACTAAATCTGCCTGGGTCCATTCAGATATTCTTTAACCTGTGTGTATCTTGACATATCAATAGGAGGATATGCATGTGTCTATCATTTACATTTGCTCAGATTTATTTGTGCTGGAGCTAACTTCTGTATTACATTGCCCTTGTGGGCAAGAAATATATCTTCTGATTCATTTTAACTCCTTGTGGCAATTTAATATTGAGTAATTTGTGTTCTATAAAGATGTATTTTGGTATGTTTTTGGATAGTGGTCTAAGATTTGAAGAGAATTAAGATTCATAAAAGTTTTAGGTTCTAGGGGAGAAAGATTTATCTCAAAATCATCCTTATTTACAATAAAATAGAAAGAGGTCTCAAAAATAGTTGATTAACATATGTGTTATATAATAAATATTTTCCTAGAGCCATATAGAAGTACAGATAGAAGGGGACTATTCAGATCCACCCAAAAAATCTTGCATACATTTCTTCCACTGGTATTATTTACAGATTTCTTCAACAAACATTTATTGAGCACATGTGCTTCACTTGGGACACACTGATGGATAATTAAAGTTTTCTGTCCTAGAGGGGCTTGCAGTTCAATAAAGCCAAGAAAGCTATAAGTAAATAATAGAAAAAAATCAGCAAAATCATAGTTATTCCCAGAGTGCCATGGGAACACCGAAGAGAAACACTTAAGTTATACCTTTTATCATTTATCAAAAATTTCTTGAGCACCAAATATGTTCAAAGGCTTTTAGATAGATGGTGGGGATTCAATAGTAAATAAGTTTTCATAGAATTTATATTCTGGCAAATGGTAACAGCAAGTAAACAAGTTCTGTGTGTCATAGAAGTAGTACATGGAGAAGTATCGTACAGTAAAGCAAAGACTGCTTGGCCTGGTGTGAAGTCTGTCCCTTTCACTTGCTATCTGTTCAACATAGGGTAAGTTAATTAACATCCCAATACCTCAGTTTTCTCATCTCTAAAGTGGGGATAATAACCATGCTTACAGCATTATTGTGAAAATTAAATATTTTAATATATGCACAGTACTTAGAAAAGTATCTGGCACATGTTAGATACTATAGGTGTTTGATATTGTTATCGTACTTTGAAGCCACATTAAAGGGATAAAATCAAGACTTTGATACTCAGGGAGACTTCTGGAAGGCAGTAATATCTCGTTGAAATTGAAAATGTTATAGAGCAAAGCTGTTGGAACGTAAAAGTGTGAGATAAGGGGAGAGGAGAGGAAAGATCAGACTGAAGGAAGAGTTAATGCAAAAGTCTACAATTGGAAAAGATCATAGTATTTTGGGGAACTGAAATTACTTTGATATTTCTGGAGGTAAGGTGATACAGATATTGGAGATAGCTAAAAATCTGGAGAGAAATAATGAGCAGACATGAAATCTGAAAAAAAGTGGCACCAAACTAAATTTACAAGAATTAGCAATAATTAAATGGATCAAGGCAGAAAGGTAGGAAGGAATCTCAGAAGAGTAGTAAGAGTAGAGGCAGGAGCTGTACAACATTGCAGCCTGCTCCAGGAGCTCCACACACTTTGGTTTTACCAACACATATAGTGTGAGGAAAGGAGTAAAGAGAGATGAAGCTTTATAGTCATATAAAGACCAGGTTTCAGATAAGGGCCAGAACAGAGATACTATTCATTGCCATGAAATGCCTCTTTTGAGTTATTCTGTGAATAATGGGGAACACTGAAGGATTATCCTATGAGTGATGAAGAACAACTGAAGACTTTTGAGCAGTAGATGTGGTAGATTGTTTTTGTTTCAGTATGAGGGATGAATATAACCAGAGTGACCTTCCTTGTTAGGATGCTATTGAAATAATACAGTAAGAGCTGAATGAAGCCTTAACTTAAAGTGGATGTAGTAGGTATCAATAAGTGGGAGGAAATATTTAAGAAATATTAGGATTAATACTTGATCATAGCATTGTGGGTTGCACTGTAGTGTAGTAACCAATGTGCTTCCCAGTTTTCATTTTTTTTGGGTGACCATGGGAATATAGAGGAAAAGGATAGAAATACCTCAGATTAACTTTGGACACTAATTTAGTTGTGGAACATTTAAATAATGTATCATGCAGATAAGTGTCACAAACCATCAGGAAAGATTTCAGAGTGGAAATGTCAGTGTTCAATCATTTACCTTTTATTTTGTGAAAAACATGAGAGTTGTTGAGATCACATTGGGCAAGTATTCATAGAAAATAAATAACATTTATTGGGAGAATTCTGATACATCAAAGATGGACTTAAAAAGAAGGCCATCCACAACATTGTAAATCAACTATGCTTCAATAAAATATTAAAAAACAAAGAAGGCCATCAATGAATAGTTTCAGAAGCATTCAGAGACTTGAGAGCCAGTATT
The DNA here is from genome assembly GCF_025265405.1 of Mesoplodon densirostris. Classification (NCBI taxonomy): domain Eukaryota; kingdom Metazoa; phylum Chordata; class Mammalia; order Artiodactyla; family Ziphiidae; genus Mesoplodon; species Mesoplodon densirostris. The sequence goes on from NC_082663.1 coordinate 88,515,095, forward strand.
TATATAGAATCTGAGACACTTTTTAAGTGGATACTTCTAAGAATGGTCAACACCAATTAACTGGGTTAAATTAGTCAAAAGGTGGTAAAACAAGGATGTGCTCTTGACATTAAAGAGGTCATCAGTGACCTTTGAAATGACAGTGTTTTGGAATGGTGAGGGAGAGAAAAGACCCCAGTGGGCTGATGATAGAATAGAGCATGAATCAGAGAGACAGTGATTATAGTTATGAGGGGTGAAAGATCAACGGAAAGGCTTTTTTTTTTATTATAAAAGACCTAGCTGTTTTCATTGGGCTAAATAGAAAAAGTGAGTAGAGAAATAGAGGTTTGAAAATTAACCATAGTGGGAGAGAGAGAGAGGAGAAATGATGATGAAGAAAGAAGAGAATGGAGCAAACAGGATTAAGAACTGCTGTGGAAGAGTTGGCTTTGAAAAATAAGAGGGATAATAATTTTCTAGTGCTACAAAGTGAAGCAGAGATGGAAAGAAAGCCTCTGCTTTCTAGGTTTAAAGGGACAAGCATAACTGGTGTGGCCCCTTTCCCATTTCCTACTTCTTCCTGCCTTGAATGTTAATATAAAGCCTGGAGCTGGAGCTACTTTCTGTGGCCATGGGCAAAGCCCAAGAGAATTACAAGAATGTTGATTGTGATGTCAATGGGCTTTTGAACCAATTCCAACAGACTCCCCTCTCCAAGGCCATAATAATTAAAAATTTAAAAGTCTTTTATGTATGCCATTCTATATCAAGTTTTTTTATTCTTACAGTCACATTAATCCTAAATGTTACATTTTTGAAAGCAAACAAACAAACAAAAAAAAACCCTGAAAGATAGGAAAGGGAAACAACTTTTAAAAAGTGTTGAAGTGTTTTAATGGCAACAGTATTTAGCTGGTATTATATATGAGCACAGATTATAGATTTGGGATTGGTCTGGGTTCTTGCTTGGTAATTATGAAAGAAGGTGTGGAATATGAGTTTTGAAGTGATGAGTCATGCCTGGCCCCAGGTCCAGGATGAAGCTGTGGGAATAAGTGACAAAATAGAGTAAGGTGAAGATCACTAGTATTGAAAAGACCAAGTATCTGTGAAGATAAGGAGTTTTATGAGTTGTCTATGTTAGTACTGAACTCACCAAGCACAATGGCATAAGTTGGGGGTTAGACAAATACTTTGAACTAAGTAGGATTACAGTAGATAACATATCTTACTTCATGGATTCAAATGCCATTTATAGACAGATAAATTCTGAGTCTTTATTTCTAGTATTCCCTGTCCCTATCTGTCTTTAATTGTCATGAGTCATATAAGCTGCCTCATTATCTCCAATTGGATATCATATTGGCATCTATAAGTTCGTATGTCCAAAACAAATTCTTGATTTATCGCTCCCAAATCTGCTCTCCACTCCAGAAAAATGCACACAAATCACCAATATTTTTGCACCAAAAATCTCCTCTGCCTAGGTCAAATCCATCAACTCTTCTTCTACCTTCAAGAACATTCCTCACCCCATATAAAAAAAATAAACTCAAAATGAATCAAAGACCTAAATGTAAGACTTGAAACCATAAAACTCATAGAAGAAAACACAGGAAGAACACTCTGACATAAATGGAAGCAATTTTTTTTTTGGATCTGTCTCCTAAAGCAAAAGAAATGAAAGCAAAAATAAACAACTGGGACCTAATTGAACATAAAAGCTTTTGCACAGCAAAGAGAACCATCAACATAAGGAAGAGACAACCTACCAAATGGGAGAAATTATTTACAGATGTTATGACTGATAAGTAGTTAATATCCAAAACATACAAACAGCTCATACAACTCAATATGAAAAAAACAAAGTACCCAAGTAAAAAAATGAGCAGAAGACCTGAATAGACATTTTTCCAAAGAAGATATATAAGGCACATTAAAAAATGCTCAACATCACTAATCATGAGAGAAATGCAAATCAAAACCACAATGAGATGTCACCTCACAGTCATCGAAATAGCTATCATCAAAAAGACTACAAATGACAAATGTTGGTGAACATGTGGAAAAAATTGAACTCCAGTACACTCTTGGCATGATTGTAAATTGGTACCTCCAGTAAGGAAAACAGAATGGAGGTTCCTTAAAAAACTAAAAATAGAACTACATATGATCTAGCAATTCCACTCCTGGGTATATATCCAAAGAAATACTAGTTTGAAAAGATACATGCACCCAGTGTTCACAGCAACATTATGTACAATAGCCAAGATATGGAGCCTAAATACCCATCAACAGATGAATGAATAAAGAAGATATGGCATATATATATACACAATGGAATATTACTGAACCATAAAAAGAAGGAAATTCTGCAACTTGCAACAACATGGTTGGACCTAGAGAGTATTATGCTTAGTGAAATAAGCAGACAAAGAAAGACAAATGCTCTAAATTATCACTTATATGTGGAAACCAAAAAATAAAACAAATGAATGCATATAGCAAAACAGGAACAGACTCACAGATATAGAGAACAAATTAGTAGTTACCACTGGGAAGAGAGAATGGGGGAAGGTTGAGATAGAGGTAAGGGATTAAGAGACAAACTACTGTGTACAAAGTAAACAAACAACAAGGATATATAGTACAGTACAGGGAAATAGAGCCATTAATTTGTAATAACTTTAAATGGAATATAATCTCTAAAACTATTGAACCACTATGAAGTACACCTGAAAATAATATGCTATTGTAAATCAGCTATACTTCAATTAAAAACAAAATAAAACATGTCTCATATCTGTCCTCTTCTCTCCATCTACACTGCTGCAACCCAACTCCAAGTCATCATCTTTTTTGTGTTTGTTGTCTACTACAACTTGTAAATATCCCCGTCTCTACTCTTGAGTTCTTATAAACTATCCAAAATGAAGAAATTTAAATTGTATTGCTAGCTCTCATATCATATGACTGATCTCTCTAAAACCTTCCAATGATTCTTCATAAAAACAATGAAATTTAAATTCTCATCCTAGGGCTTCCCTGGTGGCGCAGTGGTTGAGAGTCCACCTGCCGATGCAGGGGACACGGGTTCGTGCCCCGGTCCGGGAAGATCCCACATGCCCTGGAGCAGCTGGGCCTGTGAGCCATGGCCGCTGAGCCTGCGCGTCCGGAGCCTGTGCTCCACAATGGGGAGAGGCCACAACAATGAGAGGCCCGCGTACCGCAAAAAAAAAAAAAGCTCTCATTTAAAAAAGAAAAAAAAAAAATTTTCATCCTAGCTAACATATTCATTTACATCTGATTCCCACTTTTCCTTTACAATCTATTTTCCATATTTTCTCTTATTTACCATACTTCAGTCATATGGACCTTCTTTGTTTTCCTTGAACACACTAATCTGGTCCCTACCTTTAAACATTTGCACTACCTGTTTCCTCTGTCTGAAAGACTTGTCCTGGTATTCACAAGGCTGACTCCTTCATGATATTGAGAATTCAAACTATCGCCTCTTCGTTGCTGCCATCTCTGACATGCAATCTTAAGTAACCATGCTGTTATCTTTACTAACTTTCCTTATTTTAAATAACACTTTAGTACTTGCCACTACCTGATTTTTTTCAGGTTATTTTTTATTTATGCAATGTCTTCTCCCTCCCCTCACCAAGTGTTGATAACTCCATGAGAGAAGAAGTTTTGATGTCATGTGCACTGCTGTATTCCCATTGTCTATAGCTCTCAGAGACACCTGTTAGATATTTATTAAACTTTTGTTGAATGAATTAAGATATTTATATTTATTCTAGATTAGAGTCCTAGTACAGATGATTAAGATTTATGGAAAACTGAGAACCAGCAGATGAGAGTAAAAACAGAGCATTGAAGAAAGTATGAAAGGGGTATATGGAGGAGTGGTTAGCTCACATATTTACCGAAGACCATCCAGAAATAACTAGACACTTACAAAATTTAACTTATATGAATAAATGTTCTTACCCAAGATAGAACAGAACTTAAGAACATTATAATGAAGAGAGTGCATGAGACAAACATGCTCAAGCAGAGGAAGTCCACACCAATTAGGATGTCATAAAGAGCACAAAAAAAATTAGATATCTCACATATTAGCTCAGCCCCATCTGATTTTATGCAGATTCTCAGTGGAGACCATCAAAGGTTTTTGAAATCTATTCCTGACATAGAGTTCTATAGTTTTTAAAAATAAATTTACTGGGACAGCAACTACAAAAACTTTAAAGGCAACAATTTAACATAGATATCAGGAATATAGTTCTTGTTATCTTAGAAAAGTGGAAAACTGAAGCAGTGATAGATATTAAAACAATTTATATTGAAGTTGTGAAGATACTGGCAAGTAGATACATTAAATGGCCAAAAATTATTGTTGTGATTGAATACAGTAAGTCCCCTGCATACAAACCTTCAAGTTGCGAACTTTCAAAGATGCTAATGTGCATTCACATGTCCAATCATGTAAGTTAGTTCACATATCTGGCGTACATTGTCACATGCGTGCATCCTCTATCAGTGGTTGTGCTTTTTTGTACTTTACTGTATAGTACTGTATAGAGTACAGTAGTATAGTATCTTTATTTCAAGCCCAGGCTGTCCAGAAGCAAGCATAAAAGCAGTGGTGATGTAGTTGGTACTGCTAAGAAGAGCCAAGCAATAACATGAAAACAAAAGTGAAAATAATTGAGAGAGTGGAGTGAGGCGAAAAGGTGGTAGACATCGCTTGTTCTTATAACGTGAATAATTCAACCATTGGCACAATTCTAAAGAACAGGGACAAGATCATGGAACATGTGAAGTCTGCTGTGCCAATGATGTCAACAATAATATCAAAGTGTGGAAAAGTGATGGAGGAGATGGAGAAACTCCTCAGTGTGTGGATGCAGGATCAGCACCAGCGTTGAGTCCGGCTAAGCTTAGTGCTGATTCAAAAGAAAGCTAAAAGCCTTTATGGGGCTTCCCTGGTGGTGCAGTGGTTGAGAGTCCACCTGCCGATGCAGGGTACGCGGGTTCGTGCCCCGGTCCGGGAAGATCCCACATGTCACAGAGCAGCTGGGCCCGTGAGCCATGGCCGCTGAGCCTGCGCGTCCAGAGCCTGTGCTCCGCAATGGGAGAGGCCACAACAGTGAGAGGCCTGCGTACCGGGGAGGAAAAAAAAGCCTCTATGAAGACTCGAAGAAGAAACACAGCCAAGAAACAGAGGGTGCATCTTTTTTTTGTTGTTGTTTGTTTGTTTGTTTGTTTGTTTGTTTGCGGTACGCGGGCCTCTCACTGTTGTGGCCTCTCCCGTCGCGGAGCACAGGCTCCGGATGCACAGGCTCAGCGGCCATGGCTCACAGGCCCAGCAGCTCTGTGGCACATGGCATCCTCCCAGACCGGGGCACGAACCCGTATCCCCTGCATCGGCAGGCGGACTCTCAACCACTGCGCCACCAGGGAGGCCCCTAGGGTGCATCTTTTAATGCCAGCCATGTCTGGTTTCATTGGTTCAAGTCTAGAGCCAACCTTCAGAACGTAAAAGTAAGTGGTCAGGCAGCTAGTGCAGATAAGGTAGCTGCCCGGGATTTTCCCAAAACACTTCAAGAAATTATTGGTGAAGGTGTGAATTTACCTGAGCAGGGTTTTTGTTTGTTTGTTTGTTTTGTTTTTTAATATCTTTATTGGAGTATAATTGCTGTACAACGTTGTGTTAGTTTCTGTTGTACAACAAAGTGAATCAGCTATAAGTATACATATATCCCCATATCCCCTCCCTTTTGAGCCTCTCTCTCCTCCTCCCTATCCCACCCCTCTAGGTCGTCACAAAGCATCGAACTGATCTCCCTGTGCTGTGCTGCTGCTTCCCGCTAGCCATCCATTTTACATTTGGTAGTGTATATATACACTACCAAGCAGGTTTTTAATGTGGATGAGACAGGACGGTAGACCAAAGTTATATCAGTAAGGAGGAAAAGTTGATGCCAGGCTATAAAGCAGCAAAGGATAGGCTAACTCTGTTGTTTGGTGGCAATGCTTCTGGCGATATGAAGCAGAAGCCTCTCTTAGCTTATCATTCAGAGAGCCCAAGAGTCCTTAAAAACATAGCCAAGGGCTCTTTTCCTGTTGTGTGGAAGAGTAACCCCAAAGCCTGGGTTGCACGGGACATTTTCTAGGACTGGTTTTTCCACCACTTTATCCCAGAGGTAGAGAAATATTGCTTGGAGAAGGATGTCCCATTCAACATTCTTTTGCTGCTTGACAATGTTCCGGGCCACCCCGCATTCACGGACGACTTTCATCCCAACGTCAAAGTAGTGCATCTGCCACCAAATACTACGTCGCTCATCCAACCTATGGACCAGGGAGTTACAGCGACTTTCAAGAAATATTATTTACATCACATTTTTTGTTGGGCAGTAAAGGTGAGTGACAAATCATGAACAACCATGGCACGATTTTGGAAGGACTATAATATCTACAAGGCCATAAAAAACATTGACTTTGCTTGGCGTGAGGTTACAGCCATCACCATGAGTGGGGTTTGGAAGAACCTTTGCCTGCAGTTTGTTCATGGATTTTCATGGATTTGAGAAGGTGGATGAGTCCAAAGAGATCTCCAACAACTTAGTGACACTCAGCGAGAAGCTGGAGTTAGATCTGTAAGAGGACTATGTCACTGAACTCCTTGCTGTGCAACACAAGGCACTTACTAATGAAGACCTGGTAGAATTGGCGGCCCAGAGAAAGGATGAAGAGAGACAAGAGGAAGAAGAAGTAACAGAAGAACCAAAGAGTTTCACGATGCCTGAAATGGCAAGGGGGTTTTCTTTATTTGAGGAGACACTTAGTTTTTGAGGCAAAGAACCCGACCAAAGAACGGTATACAAAGATCGCAGCAGCCATTCAGAATGCAATCCAGTTCTACCGTGCCATCTATGATGAGAAAAAAGGAGCTACTACCCAGACATCACTGGATTGTTTTTTCAAGAGGGTAGATAGAATTGAATCCAGCAAGGAACCAGAACCTGTGTCATCAACATCAGGTGTGAATAAAATTGCAGCTTGCCCCCCATCTCCTACTGCTGATAATCCTTCAGCTCTACCATCTCCCACCTCCTCTCTCTCCTCCAGTCAGTAACTCTTCTTGCCTGTACACTCGATGTCAGCCCCTGTATGCCAGCTATTGTACTGTACTACTTTTCAAGGTACTGTACTGTAAGATTAAAAATGTTTTCTTTATTTTTTGTTTGTTTTTTATGTATTATGTGTGTGAAAAGTATTATAAACCTATACATTACAGTACAGTACTGTATAGCCGATTGTGTTAGTTGGGTACTTAGGCTAACTTTGTTGGACTTGTGAACAAATTGGACTTATGAACATGCTCTTGGAATGAAACTCGCTTGTATGTAGGGGACTTACTATACTTTAAAATACTTAAGTAGTATTTATGATGATTTATTTATGACTTGGTGAATTGCTCATGCTATAATATAAAGCTATTAAAAGTAAAATACAAAGTAACACGCAAAACATAATATAATCTACAAATGCAGAGAAAAAACAACTATTAATATATCAAAATTTTTACAGTAGATATATGTGGGTACTGAAATTATAGATAGCTGTTATTTTTTTCTTTAAACTTTGCCCTATTATCCAAATGAACATATATTATATTGAAAATCAGACATAATAAATATTTAATAATGAAATTTCTCATGAATAAATAAATGATTCATAACAGACAAATGAGAGACATACCACACTTGCTATGGTATTAGTTCTCTGGAGATCTGTGGTACACTTTTTAGAGCTTTGATATTTTTAGGGGCAAAAGTTGAAGAGAAATAACTTAATTTCTCCATCCCCAAAGTGGCTCTAACTTCAGATCTCAATTCATTGACAATCTGGTCAGATCATTTATTATATCACAGTTAGTTGTCCAGAAGCTTCCCTTTGCCAAGGAATTTTGGCAGGCCAACTGGCTCAATGAACCATGTACTTCATTGTGTCTTGAAAAGATGGAAACCACCTTGCTTTTCTGTAGCCAAATGTGAGGTCTTAGAAAAAACTGAGAATGACAAAAATAGTTAATTTTAAGGTTTTCCATTTATGGCAAGTCATTTTTTTGCTCTTTTATTCTACTTTACCATTTGATAAATATGAAGAAGACAAAGAAAGTCATTCTGGAATTTATCCAACCACAAGTTTGGGTGGAGAATGTACACTGATTAAAATATTTCAATAGACATTTTCCTGCTGTCCTCTGCTGACCAGCTTGATAGATAAATATGGAATTATTACATTCAGGTCAATTATATTAAGTCATGGATTTTGCATAGCACTGTACATTTTAGAAGTGTCCATAAATCTGAGATAAAATAAACATAACAGCACAATCTCTTGCAAATATCTAAATTTTTTCTCCTCTATAATGGCCAATACCAAATAAACAATTTTCATTTTAAAATGTATATAATTTGTTGCTTTGAACAAGACAGTTTCATTTTCAATTACCAGAGTCTTATCAGTGCTTTGGGTCAATCCATCACACTGTTAGAAAACTTTTCAAGTTATTCAAAATAAATTTTGTTTCTACTCATTTTACTTTTCTTCCAGCTTAAAGAAGCAACTCATTTATTCTTTTTAGGCTTTAGCTTTCAAATCATGCATTCCCCAAATTAAAGACCAAAAGGAAAGACTGACCATCAGTAGACTCCAGTCTGTCCTAAATGTTCTGCTTTATATATAGAAGATTATGTTCATCTAGCATAGTCTTAAGAAAGTGACTACAGAGGTTTTAAGTTAAATAAATTTTGTCTTCCTAGCCTCTTCTTCATCCCTTTATCATATTTATACCAACCTCAGAGTTGATGTGGACTGATGCTTTCATGCAGCTCCTTGGCTTGCCCAAACTAATCTTCTTCCAGCTTACCCCATGCTGATCTCTAGGTAAAGCTTTAATGACATCCAGCTTAAGCAGAGACAGAAAGGATATGTTTGGGCTCAACTTGAGCTATGTACCTTCTTTTTACTGATATATATATATATATATATATATATATATATATATATACATACATACATATATATATATATATATATATACACATACATACATATATATCATATATACACAAATGAGGTATGTTCATGGGAATGCTCTTCATACCTTCCAAGTTAAAAAATTAATCCGTAGTCTGGGAAAAAGCAAGAGATATCCTTGTCACATACAAAGACTTCTTTCCCCACCAAAATAAAGGTAAGGTATATATATATATTGTTCAGGAGTTCTAGAAATAATCTGCTTCTTTAGTCTAATCAACATAGTTTCCAAAAGTAATGTTTCCAAGAGAAGGCAAAAAATATTTGGAAGATCAATATGGTAACACTTCCCCCGAACTAGATTTATGGTATCCCTTGAAAGACATGATGGTCTGTTATCATCAATTGCTCAATTATTGGGTAAATTCTGTCTTGAGAGGCCTGAATCCTGAGAGGATTCAAGTGTTTATATCAGTAAACAGTAGTCAATGAAAACAAATGGCTAAGAAAACAAATTTCACCTGCCTCATGTTTATGTATAGCCTGTAAGCTAAGAATGGTTTTCACATTTTTAGAAGATTTAAAGAAACTCAAAAGCAGAATAATATTTTGTGGCACATGAGAATTATATGAAATTCAAATTTCAGTGTATAAAAATAATGTTTTATTGAAGCATAGCTACATTCACTAATTTATGTAATGTTCTATGGGTTCTTTCATGCTACAAAGGCATAGTTGAGTATTTGTGACAGAGATCATATGGCCCACAAAGCCTAAAATATTTACAGTCTGGCCCTTTACAGAAAACTTTGCCAATCCCTGGTTTACAGCACAGTTCTCTTATTAATCACATCTTCACTCCATTGCCTGGAGAGATTAAGGCAGCCTGTACAAACCCCCCAATGGCACACTAGCTTCAGACAAAAATGCCTTTGGATAATTTTTAGAGGCTGAGTGACAAATAGAGCTACTGTGTCCATGAAGAAATAACCTTCTCCTTGAATAGATCTTGGCTCCCTACAATCCTCAGGCTGTTGGGGAATTGTTAACATAGGAAGAGATTTTAAAGTTTTGAAATGTAGAAAATAATGGAACTTCAAGACTGTTCTTCTGACTACATACATTGTTTGATGTGAGTATTACTTATAAACTTTCATATAGAATATATCACAATATTTATACAAGCTTTAGAATAATCTTTGTTTCATTAGGAGTAGATGAACTTTTAAAGTTTATTCAAGTGTCAGCATTAAAAGTAGAATTAAGTAGCAATTAATTTTGGTAAGACTGTATTGTCAAAGAAAAAATCCTGCCTACTTTTCATTCCTACTTCAGATTCTTCGTCTGCAAGATTTAACATTTCTATGAAGTGTAAACTGATCTTACTGGTAAATCCTCCTTCAGCCAGGTGGTAACTGCAAACCAAGGGCTGTCATTCAATATCATAATGACCAAGTCAGCAATAACTAGTAGCTTTTATTGCAATGTATAAACTTGATACTATCCATTTTTCCACATGTTAAACCATCAGAAACTAAAATTTCTCTGAGAAAAAAACAGATATCTTCCATAAAAAACCCTCTATATAAGGGGGAAACAAAGAATACAAACTCAATTTTTAAATAAAAACACAATATTTAATCATCTATTTTAAGAAATATATCTAATAGCAGTCAAAGAGAAGGATACTTTTCATTTATTTTAAGAAGATGTATTTAACTACATCTTTATGGAAAAATATCAGGAATTATATAATTTCATTTTAAAATCTGTGGTGAACCTGTCTGATGTCTTGTACTTGCTTTAATCACTGTTTTTCACCAAATTCACATTTGAAAGACTAGGCATCCTTTCCTATTAAAAAGAAAGCTAAACTTAATGATTACAAATAGTTATTTTTAAATATAAGAAATATGTAGTTATAGTAGAAACATCCTGATGAAACCGATGTGTGGTTTAGAATTGTAATGACTGCAATAAAGTTTTTGTGGTATCAATTTACCTAGAGTAGGTCCTACTGCTTTTTGACATTTCCTCTTTGAGGTGATTTCTTAAAATTCCCAACATATTATCAGAATTACATTTGGAGTGCCTATCACTGCATAAATCCCAATTTTTTGCCATAGACTGCCAAGATTCTATTACTGAATCAGAGTATGCTTTCATTTAGAATCTTCTTTTTAGTAAAACTGAAACACAAATAAGAAGAAAATAATCTCTCTATTATATTTAATATTTCTTGGAAGTTTTATCACCATAAATGATAACTATAAGTGTTAAAAAGCATGAGATAAAAGCTAAAAGTAGTTTACAATATTATGATTACTTACTCAAAGAATAACCTTGAAAGACTATTAGAATATATGTTTAGTAAAGTTTAATTTATGAATTAAATATAATAACAATGACCAGTTATGTAAATGGAACAAAAGAACCCATTCACAATAGCAATACAATTTTTTTTTAATGAGAGAATACTTAACAAGGAAAATTTAGAGTGAGTATGAAGAAAAATATAAAATTTTCTAACTTGAAATAATTATTTCAACATCTAGGATGTATAAAGCAAAAGTACACAAGAAATGATTAATGAATGAATGAATGAATGAATAACAGATATTTGAGCCCTAGTGCCCAGATCTTGGTTTTTAAAACCATTATTTGATTAAAGGAACCAGAGTCCCCTTGGATAAAGGACTGTTTTTGGACTAGGGTAGGAAATATACAAGATCAGTCTAAAACATCTTTCACTGCCAGAAAATAAGGTAGTGCTCAAAAAAAACCCCCACAGTCATGGGGTATGTCAAAGAGAAGCGGGAGCCAGTAGTACATGCTCCCTATGGCCAAAGCTACAACAATTGGAGCAATAAAATAAATAAAGCAGTATAAACTAAATATCCATGCATTCATACTTACATAAATAAGTGATTGTATAAATAAACAAATGGGAGAGAATAGGCAAATCCCCCATGCAGAAGAATTCCAAACAATTTATGTTTATACTCCACCCTCAAGTAAGAGGGGCACAGCTCCTTACTTCTTCAGTGTGAACTGAATATAGTGACTTCCTTCGAAAGCATATAGTATCGAAAGAGGAAAAAAAGAATAACTTTACATTAGAGAAACCTGACAAACACTACCTCAGCCAAGTGATGAAGACTGACATCAATAGTGATGTCATGTTGATAGTGTGTACCCTTGATATGTAATGAGAAGAGCACTTTTCCTCTGTGGCTTTTCTTTCAAAAACTCATAACCCTAGTCTAATCATGAGAAAAACATCAAAACAATTTTGAAAAAGAGGAAGTCTACAAAGTACCCGACCAGTATTCTTTAAAACTGTAAAGTTCATTGTCTTAATCCATCCTCATCTGCTGTAACAAAAATACCATCGATTAGCTAGCTTATAAACAACAGAAATTTCTCAGGGTTGTGGAGGCCAGGATGTCCAAGGTCAAGGCTCCAGGAGATCTGGTGTCTGATGAGAGTTCACTTCCTGGCTCATAGATTGCTCACTTTTCACTGTGTCCTTAGATGGCAGAAGGAGCAAAGGATCTTTCTCAGGTTTATTTTATTAAGGGCATTAATCCCATTCATGAGGGCACATTATGATGATTTAATTCCAATAGGCCCAACCTCTTAATACTATCACATCGGAGGTTAGGATTTCAACCTACTAATTTTAGGGGACACAAACATTCAGTCCACTGCAGTCATCAAAACCAAAAAAACTGTGTAATTTATATAGCCGAGAAGAGCCTAAGGAGACAAAATTTCTAAATGCAATGTGGTATGCTGGAGGGATTCTTAGATTAAAAAAAAAAGACATTAGATAAAGACTAAGGATATCTGAATAAAGTATGGACTTTAGTTAATACTAATAGTGTATAAATATTGATTAATTAACTGTGACAAAAATTCTATACTAATGTAAAAATGTTAATAATTGTAACCTGGAGTAGGGTATTTAGCAAACCTGTGCACTATCTTCACAATTGTTCAGTAAATCTAAAATTATTCTAAATTAAAAGTTTGTTTACAAAAGGATGTTTGAAATTCCAAACTTTAAAGTCCACTACAGAGATGTAGTAATTTATAAACCATAGCACTGTTACAAATCTGGACAAGTAAATCACTGCATAGAACATATGAAACACACCTACAATTATATACTAAGCTTTTAAATCATTAAACAAGTATTTATTAAAAATCTTCTAAGTGCCAGGCACCATTGTGAACAATGAAGATAAAAGCAGTAAACAAAATATAACAAACAAATAAACAAACAAAATCCCTCATTAAGCTCATATTCTAGTTGAAGAGACAGGCAGTAAACAAATAAGTAAAATATGGTATATTTTAAATGTTGGCAAATACAATGAAGGAAAATAAACTAAGCAAGGGGAATTGGAGTGCCAGCTCTGGCATGGCAATTTTAAATAGGATGGTCAAAAAAGCCTGACTGAAAAAGCAAAATTTGAGAAAAACTGAGGAGAGGGAATGAGGAATAGAGATATGAGAGGAAAAATCATTCTAGACAGGAGAAAAGTAAAAGTCCCTGAAATTACTATATGCTTGGTGGATTTGAAGAAAAGCAAGTGGATCAGTGTGAATAAAACAAAAGAAGAGAAAGAGCCAGAACTTGAGTCTTTGAGATGAGGGTAGTGACATGGTATATGTTCTTGAAGAATATCATAAGGTTTCTAGAGATTTTCCTCTGAATGAGATGAGATACTTTTAGATGGTTATGAGCAGAGCAGTGTATGGTTGAATCTGTATACTAAATGCAGAATTTGGTTATTGTGCTGAGAATTGAATGTAGGGGGAAAATAGTGGAAATCAGAGAGACCAATTAAGAGGCTTTTATATTAACCCAAATAAAAGGTGATGGTGGCTTTGTCTAGGATGGTAGCAGTGGAAGTTTTGATTTTTTAATCAATTTGAGGTGAAAGCTGATGGAGTATTATGATTGATTAGATGTGGGATATCAGAGAACTAGAGGAGCTAAAATGAATCCAAGGCATTAGTCTTGAGCAACCTAATGGAATTGCCATTTACAGAGATAGAAAAGATTATAGGAAAAGCAAGTTTGGGAACAATGATAAAGTAGTTGATTTTTATGTTGAGTCTAAGATATCCCTTAGATAAGCAAATGGTGATATCGAATTGGCATATGGATATGTAATTTTGGAATATAGGGGGAAATTCTGGAATGGAGATAGAGGTCTCCATATGGGTGTATTGAAACCAAAGAGACTAGACAAAATCATCAAGGGAATAAGTAGAAACAGAAGAGAAGATGTCTAAGAACTGAGCTCTAGGAAACTCAAATGTTAAGAAGTGAAGGAGAGAGGAAGAAACAAGTAAAGGAGTCTGAGAAGGCATGACTAATGAGATAAGAGAAAGGAAGAAAAAGTAACCAATTAGGTCAAATGGTGATACAACAGGTGAGATGAGAACTGAGAATTGAAGTTGGGATTTAGTAAGGTAGATGGGGGTCATGAATGGCCTAGAAAGATCAGCCAAAGCTTGATTAGAAGGTGGTAAAAGAATTGGAACAGAGAAATTAGAGTCAGCAGGTTAGATGACTTTCTTGACATCACATATGTAACTTTTGGAAAAGGACTAAATTATTGAACAAAGAATACTGAAATCATTAGTTTACCACTTGCAGAAAAAATAAATAAAATAGAAAGAAGGAAGGTTGTCAGAGAGAAAGAAGGAACATACAAATAAATACTCAGAAGGATTAAAATATAAATATATAAACAAATTTACATCAATTAGGGAAGATTTTATATATATTTATATATATTATACATATATTTGTTTTTACATATGTCAAAATACCAATGGTAGAAAACAGGAAAAAAAATGACAAATTTTTAATAAACAAAACTCAAAACTTCTGTATGTTAATAAGACATTATAAAATAAAAATATAAATAAATGAAAACCTGGAAAATATTGTAATTTATAAGTAGTATGCAAGTTACTTATTTTTCTCTTGGTCCCACATTGGTCCTTGTCTTACGTACTCTGCTTTGTGCCACTATAGCTGTCCAATTTAAAGTGCTTTCCCCAGACTCTGTAACTAGCTAGTTTTCAATTAAGTTTTGTCAGTCGGAGATAGAGGACAGATAGTAAAACGTAGGAAGAAGGAAAATGCATGTTCTTCATCTGGCTCTGAAATGGCAGCAGCTGGTGACCTTGGCACTAGTGACAGTGGTGAGGAGACAGTGATGGCCTCTAGTAGCCATGGCAGCGCCAGCCCAAACAACAGGGTCCCTTCTTTGGAGGTCTCTCCCCAGCAACGTCAGTGCCACGTTGGAGATGGAGCTGCTTCAGCTGCACCTATAACCATGTGGCAGCAGGCGCAGGATCATGGCTCACGCTCAAGGGCATTTGTGGCTTTCTGATCTCAGGGTAATATCCTGTCATCCTTTTTATTCCTCTAGCATTCCCCTCTCATTTTGGTTCTTTCAGAGAATCCAAAACTTTATGTCTTATCTCATGTATGAAATTCTCTTTGTTTGAAATAGCCAATGTGGTTTCTATTTTTTGACTGGAGTCTGACTGATACAGAAGGCCAAAGTTTTAATGTCCTCAATATTTAAATAAAATAAATACAAAATTAATGTACCAATAGAAAATGGACAAAGAAATGAACATGTTTCTGAAATCAACTAAAAATGTCTAATATATATGTGTGTATGGAAAGATAGATGATAGATAGATAGATAGTTTCAAGCACTAGTAATTAAATTCTCAGTGAGATTTAATTTTTATTCATCAACTGAGAAAGACTAAAAAAATTGCATGCATTATTGTCAAGTGTAAATTAAATGGGAACTTTTATACACTGCTGCTGAGACAAAGTTTCCTGAGGACAATTTGGCAATATATACCAAAACTCTTAAAAATGTGCATACATTTGACTCAGCAATTCTTTCTAAGAATTTATCCTAAGGAAATAAACATGCCTGTTCTCATTAAGAGTTTATGTTAGTGGTACTCTGTTAACAGTGGTAAAATTTTAGGAGAAATAATCATAGGCAGTTTGTCCAAAGTAGGAAATATTTTATATGAAATATGGTGCATTCATAGAAAAGAATAATCTACAGCCATTAAAATTTTATGAAAAAAAAATTTATTAGCGGGCCTCCCTGGTGGCGCAAGTGGTTGAGAGTCCGCCTGCCGATGCAGGGGATACGGGTTCGTGCCCCGGTCTGGGAGGATCCCATGTGCCGCGGAGCGGCTGGGCCTGTGAGCCATGGCCGCTGAGCCTGCGCGTCCGGAGCCTGCGCGTCCGGAGCCTGTGCTCCGCAACGGGGGAGGCCACAACAGTGAGAGGCCCACATACCGCAAAAAAAAAAAAAAAAAAAAAAAAAAAAATTAGCATGAGGAAATGATTATACTATATATTTAAGGAAACAAAGAATATGTACTGTAGAAAAACATTATTTATAGCTGTTATACACACATCTATGCAACAGAATATTATATTAAGGACCTGATACAATAGATGTTTCATGCAAGTAAGACAGCAGAACAAAATAAATATTTAAGAATGGTTTTGTGACATGAAGACCTTTCACACTGGGTCTACTGACCCAGATAGATGGTAGAAAAAGAGCCAAAGAATAAAAATGAAAGTTTGTGAAGACGGTTGTGTTGTTTTGCTTTCTGTTTTGGAGAGTGTGTTTCTAGGCTGTGACTCCCAACCCCCTGCCCATTACCTCAAGTCCATTCACAGGACTTCCAACAAGATCTATCAGGTAGCATGAGATGCATTTCTAGTATTTAAGTGTTGCCATCTGGAACATGAACATTGAGCTGCCATCGGGAATATGCCAAAAGTATAACAAAGCCAGAGGCCATGGCTACTTCCTTGAGGCAGGTGGGCAAGAGGAAGATCCTGGGGAAGTAAACCTTCCCAACTTAGGCACATGAATGTTTGGGGGCAACAGGAAAAAGAACCTAGAGCTATTGTAAAGACTTCCCATAAAGACTACCTGAAAGGTTCTGCGGGACATTGACTACAGGAAAAATTGGGGATGTGGAAAGCATACTCACCTGGAGGAGCAGGTACATCACAGCTATGCAGCAGTTGCAGCAGAAGGGCTTCTGAAGGACCAGGAAGTACCATAAGAGACAGAGTCAGAAATCACATACAACAACTGCCATGGAAGACCATACCCTTCTCTCCACTCTGTCTCCCTGAGTTTGAATATAATGATGTGAGAACCAAGCAGTTACAGAGTAGTAAGGAGAAGGACATACACCGAGCAGAGAAAAAGAAAACAAGGAAACATCCTCCCTGCCATGACCCTGGTTGTGGGGAGAGGAAAGGAACAAATGTTAAAGCAAGTTCACAGTTTTGATCATTTTCTGGGACTGTAAAATTTAAACCACTAAATTGAGAGTGTGTTTATAATTTAAAATGACTGAAAGTCTTTTAATTTCAAAGAATGACCAAAAAGATATGATTATGGAGAGTCTCAGCTAGAGTCCCAGGTTTCATCAAGAGGCAAGGGAAAATCTAAATTTCCCTCACCAAATACATTTTAATGGTACATTGGAGACAAAGTTACATTTTTATTGTATTCCACAAGAGAGATGGCTTTATATAAGTTGTATGCTAATATATACAGAGACAGATTGAGACAGTAAATGAGTCAGGTCACTTTATGGTAATTGTGATTTGTACATTTTCAGTATACATGATATACTCCAATCAAATGCTTATTACAGTGGAAATACATTAACTACTATTTTTTCTAATTCAGCTCACTTGATTATTCCTGGACAAACAGTGAAAACTGGTTTAAAGGTTAAGGTTTCAAGAAAAATAATTTTATTATCATTCAAGTTTGGTCCATAGTGGATGAATATTGATGGATAGAAGAATTATACTAAGTCCAAATTGTTTTGAGAACAGGAAGCAGATAAACATATTAAAATAGATTGTGCCCCCAAGATTACCTACGGATATAAGGTCACATGATATTTCAAAATGAGTACACTGGGAGCCCCTGTCTGTTAATATAGTCCTTTAGAAAAACAACCAGAAGGTGAACTGCCTCTGAAAACTGAATTCCCTAGTGAGATGGAAGTACCAGCTATCCACTTGAGTCAAGGCAGTCTTTGCTGAGGCTGGCATAAGGTGGGCCTGGCTCATCCTCACTGTATTCTTGCAGTGACTAAAGCTGGATCCTTGAGCAAAATGGATTAGAAAAGATGAATTGGTTAAAAATTTTGGAGGGATAATTAGGTTACTAATAACTGCTAACCAAATAGCTAAAAACAAAATAATCATTAATTCTTTTAAGAAATCAGCTTTCTTTTTTTGAATAACTGACTCATCTCTACAAACAGCTGACTCACACCATTTATTTTACTATGTGAACCAATCTCAAATCCCTTTAAGCTAGATGTCAACTCAGGTGCCCTATCATTTTAGATTTGTTCAATATAATTGACTGAAAATCTATCCCAGCTGTGGTGGAATAAGGTTTTACATAATCTCCACTAGTTATATTTGCTCATTTATGGCTGTCACATAATCCTTATTTTGCTGGCCTGATATTCTACTACATCATCCCCGGTGTGGAATTCAGCTCCTATCCTCTGAGATTCTCCTCAAACATCCCTCACACAAGTGCAGACATGTATAATCTATGTTCTAGTGTGACAGAGGGCTTTTATTTACCCACTTGGCTCTACTCCTTCCCCACCTCAAGATCTCTTCCTCCCCCTTCAGTTTTTCTTTGCTATTCTCAGGCAACTTCTAGATCTTTTTTCCCATATTTAAAGACTCTGTAATATCTCTGCCAAAACAAACAAAAAAAACAACTTTGCAAAGCCCACTCTTTATTACAACAGAACCAACTGTTTTTGTCTTACTTGTATCTCACCATCAATTTCCAGAAAGTTTCAAAATCAACATAAATGGCTTTACCCTTTGATTTGAATTATGCAAACCCTCTTTAAAAGGCTAGTTGGCTACAGTAGTTCTATGTGAAATGAGAAAATGTTTCTTTTTTTTTTTTTTCTTTTTGCGGTATGTGGGCCTCTCACCGTTGTGGCCTCTCCCGTTGCGGAGCACAGGCTCCGGACGCGCAGGCCCAGCGGCCATGGCTCACGGGCCCAGCCGCTCCGCGGCATATGGGATCCTCCCAGACCGGGGCACGAACCCGTATCCCCTGCATCGGCAGGCGGACTCTCAACCACTGCGCCACCAGGGAGGCCCTCGAGAAAATGTTTCTTATTTTTACTTTTTTTCTACTACTTCACTGTCTCCATATCTTTAGCTCAATCCTGCCTTTATTTGATCTCTCTTGTTAATTTTTCCTCCCATTTTGTTCCGATTCATGTTTTTGCATGAAACTTCCCTCACTGTTTCTTGTTATGCCTTTCTTTGTACTCCATCTTCATTGCCTTATATGTCAAGGTTAAAAAAGTTGATTTGAACCCGAGTCATTCTTACTTCAATGATCATTTTCTCTCTACTTTATCAAGCTGTCTTTATATATGGACTGGCACCAACTACCTTTCTTAAAGCAATTTTCTGTCATGTTTTTAAATGCTTAAAGTTATCAAGTAGCACAGTGAATCATTTTACATATGATGCTAAACATATTTAATAATAATTTAATAATATGGCAGTACTAAACCTAAATACCATTTCTGTTTTTGTTTGCATGCCAGTCTTAGATTTCATTTAAATAAAAATATATTCAGATATAGAAAACTTTTTGTTTACATCTGTACCTCTATAGTCAATATAAAACAATATTATTCATATTTGATTTATATATTTAGATATATTAACATATTAACATTACCTCACACCTTATGACTCTCTCATTTAGCAAATATTTCTGTTTACCTCTGTTATGTTCTATATTTATCCACAGAGAAGAAAGACACATAGCAATATGAATTAAACTAGAGATATGTACAAAATGTTTTGGAATAATGGAGGAGGAAAAAACTAACACATACCATAATCATAACATAACGGCAATAATTACTATATGGAGGACTCTCAGTAAAGTGTTACCCCATTAGCTCTCTTTTTACAGATAATGGAAAAAACATTGTTGGTAATTTAAATACTAATTCTAGATTCATGTCTAGATTCATGTACTGAAATGTCATTTAAAGGCAAGATTTGAACACTTGTCTGTCTGACTACAAAGTCCATTCACTGCATTATATTGCCTCCATCTATAAATTGTACCATTCGATGAAGTACATGAATATATACACTCATAATGATAGGCATAAGTCATTTTAATTCAATCAGAGCAGTTCTAAAAGAAATTTTTATCTGAAAAACATACTTTCATTCCTTCTATTTGTTCACTGTATATATCACAATGTGATCACTGACAATTTCTGCCTATAGTACCAATTAAGATTTCTACCGAACAATTGCATTTATAATATGTTCAATGAATGTCTAGCTTGTGGAGTAAGAAAGAGAAGAGTGAAAATCTGGCTGAAATGTGCAAAAAAAATCATGCAGTGGTGGTGAAAAACAAGAACACAGTAGTAGTAAAAGATGGCATTGCCCAGAGCAGTGAGGCTAACAAATTGAGATACTCTTCCCAGGGGAATTATAGAACTCCCTAACTAGGCAACCTACTTTCTTATATAATCTGATTAATTTAAAAGTACCTGTATATTCTTTTCTTTGCAGGTTAGCCCATTCTTGCGCTACACTGGGAAATAATAAATCAATGGATTATGGAGGTTTAAAAATTTTACCTTATATGAATGATATTTCTCATCATTATAAAATATGAAATAATTAGGTGAAATTAAAGTTATTCAACCAGGAACTTGCTTTTGCTTTTTATGACTTGAACTGCCTAACAAATTTGTGAGCTAAAATGTTATAAACCTTTGGTAGAAAACAGAATGAAGACCATCATTTTTTTACGTTCTTTCTTTTTTTAACATCTTTATTGGAGTATAATTGCTTTAAAATGGTGTGTTAGTTTCTGCTTTATAACAAAGTGAATCAGCTATACATGTACATATATCCCCATATCTCCCCCCTCTTATGTCTCCCTTCCACCGTCCCTATCCTACCCCTCTAGGTGGTTACAAATCACCTAGCTGATCTACATGTGCTATGTGGCTGCTTCCCACTAGCTATCTATTTTACATTTGGTAGTGTATATATGTCCATGCCACTCTCTCACTTCATCCCAGCTTACCCTTCCCCCTCCCCATGTCCTCAAGTCCATTCTCTATGTCGCCATCTTTATTCCTCTTATGCCCCTAGGTTCTTCAGAAACTTTTTTTTTGATTCCATATATATGTGTTAGCATACAGTATCTGTTTTTCTCTTTCTGACTTACTTCACTCTGTATGACAGACTCTAGGTCCAACCACCTCACTAGAGATAACTCATTTTCATTTCTTTTTATGGCTGAGTAATATTCCGTTGTATATATGTGCCACATCTTCTTTATCCATTCGTCTGTGGATGGACACTTAGGTTGCTTCCATGTCCTGGCTATCATAAATAGTGCTGCAATGAACATTTTGGTAAATGACTCTTTTTGAATTATGGTTTTCTCAGGGTATATGCCCAGTGGTGGGATTGCTGGGTCGTATGGTAGTTCTATTTTTAGTTTTTTAAGGAACCTCCATACTGTTCTCCAAGGTGGCTGTATCAATTTACATTCCCACCAACAGTGCAAGAGGGTTCCCTTTTCTCAACATCTTCTCCAGCATTTATTGTTTGTAGATTTTTTGATGATGGCCATTCTGATTGGTGTGAGGTGATACCTCATTGCAGTTTTGATTTGCATTTCTCTGATGATTAGTGATGTTGAGCATCCTTTCATGTGTTTGTTGGCAATCTGTATATCTTCTTTGGAGAAATGTCTATTTAGGTCTTCCTCCCAGTTTTGGATTGGGTTGTTTAGTTTCTGGATATTGAGCTGCACGAGCTGCTTGTACATTTTGGAGACTTATCCTTTATCACTTGTTTCTTTTGCAAATATTTTCTCCCATTCTGAGTGCTGTCTTTTCGTCTTCTGTTTTCATTTGCTGTGCAAAAGCTTTTAAGTTTCATTCGTCCCATTTGTTTATTTTTGATTTTATTTCCATTTCTCTAGGAGGTGGGTCAAAAAGGATCTTGCTATGATTTATGTCATAGAGTGTTCTGCCTATGTTTTCCTCTAAGAGTTTTGTAGTGTCTGGTCTTAGATTTAGGTCTTTAATCCATTTTGAGTTTATTTCTGTGTGTGGTGTTAGGGAGTGTTCTAATTTCATTCTTTTACATGTAGCTTTCCAGGTTTCCAAGCACCACTTATTGAAGAGGCTGTCTTTTCTCCATTGTATATTCTTGCCTCCTATATCAAAAATAAGGTGACCATATGTGCCTGGGTTTATCTCTGGGCTTTCTATCCTGTTCCATTGATCTATATTTCTGTTTTTTTGCCAGTACCATACTGTCTTGATAACTGTAGCTTTGTAGTGTAGTCTGAAGTCTGGGAGCCTGATTCCTCCAGCTCTGTTTTTCTTTCTCAAGATTGCTTTGGCTATTCGGGGCCTTTTATGTTTCCATACAGATTGTGAAATTTTTTGTTCTAGTTTTGTGAAAAATGCCATTGGTAATTTGACAGGGATTGCATTGACTCTGTAGATTACTTTGGGTAGTATAGTCATTTTCACAATGTTGATTCTTCCAATCCAAGAACATGGTATATCTTTCCATCTGTTTGTATCATCTTTAATTTCTTTCATCAGTGTCTTATTGTTATCTGCATACAGGTTTTTTGTCTCCTTAGGTAGGTTTATTCCTAGATATTTTATTCTTTTTGTTGCAATAGTAAATGGGAGTGTTTCCTTAATTGCTCTTTCATATTTTTCATCATTAGTGTTAGGAATGCAAGGGATTTCTGTACATTAATTTTGTATCCTCCTACTTTACCAAATTCATTGATTAGCTCTAGTAGTTTTCTGGTAGCATCTTCAGGATTCTCTATGTATAGTATCATGTCACCTGCAAACAGTGACAGCTTTACTTCTTCTTTTCCTATCTGGATTTATCCTGTATGGGACACTCTGCACTTCCTGGACATAATTGACTGTTTCCTTTCCAGTATTAGGGAAGTTTTCAAATATAATCTCTTTGAACATTTCTCAGTCCCTTTCTTTTTCTCTTCTTCTGGGACCCCTGTTATTCAACTGTTGGTGCATTCAGTGTTGTCCCAGAGGTCTCTGAGATTGTCCTCAATTCTTTTCATTCTTTTTTCTTTTTTCTGCTCTGTGGTATTTATTTCCACTATTTTATCTTCTGGGTCACTTATCTGTTCTTCTGCCTCAGTTTTTCTGCTATTGATTCTTTCTAAAGAATTTTTAATTTTATTTATCATGTTTTTCATCATTGTTTGCTTGCTCTTTAGCTCTTTTAGGTCCTTGTTAAATGTTTCTTGTTTTTTCTCTCTTCTATTTCCAAGATTTTGGATCATCTTTACTATCATTACTCTGAATTCTTTTTAGGTAGACTGCCTATTTCTTTTTCATTTGTTTGGTCAGGTGGGTTTTTACCTTGCTCCTTCCTCTGCTGTGTATTTCTCTGTTTTCTCATTTTGCATAGCTTAAACTGTTTGGGGTCTCCATTTCGCAGGCTTGCAGGTTTGTAGTTTCCATTGCTTTTGGTGTCTGCTCCCAGTGGGTAAGGTTGGTTCAATGGATTGTGTAGGCTTCCTGGTGGAGGGGACTGGTGCCTGTGTTCTGGTGGGTGAGGCTGGATCTTGTGTTTCTGGTGGGCACCACCAAACCACATCCAGTGGTGTGTTTTGGGGTGTCTGTGACCTTATTATGATTTTAGGCAGCCTCTCTGCTAATTGGTGAGTTTGTGTTCCTGGCTTGCTACTTGTTTGGCATAGGGTGTTCAGCGCTGTAGCTTGCTGGTTGTTGAGTGGAGATGGGCCTTATCATTGAGATGGATATCTCTGGGAGAGCTGTTGCCATTTGATATTACATGGAGCCAGGAGGTCTCTGGTGGACCAATGTCCTATACTCGGCTCTCCCACCTCAGAGGCACAGGCCTGACACCCAGCTGGAGCACCAAGACCCTGTCAGCCACATGGCTCAGAAGAAAAGGGAGAAAAAAAGAAAGGAAGAAAAAAATAATAAAATAAAATAATGTTATTAAAATAAAAAATTAAATTATTAAAAATTTAAAAAAAATGAAAATTTAAAAAAAGAAAGAAGAGAACAACCAAACCAAAAATCAAATCCACCAGTGATAACAAGCACTAAAAAGTATAGTAAAAAAAAAAAAAAAAAAAGGACAGACAGAACCCTAGGACCAATGGTAAAAGCAAAGCTATACAGACAAAATCACACAAAGAAGCATACACATTCAGACTCACAAGAAGAGAATAAGGAAGAATATGTATATATCTATGTATATATATAAAAAAAGGAAGAGAGCAACCAAATCAATAAACAAATCTACCAGTGAGAATAAACTCTAAATACTAAACTAAGATAAACATAAGACCAGAAACAGATGCAGAAAGCCAACCCCAAGTCTACAGTTGCTCCGAAAGTCCACCGCCTCAATTTTGGGATGATTCATTGTCTATTCAGGTATTCCAGAGATGCAGGGTACATCAAGTTGATTGTGGAGATTTTCCTGAGGCTGCTTGGAGAGATTTCCCTTTCTCTTTGTTTGCACAGCTCCTGGGGTTCAGGTTTGGATTTGTCCCCACCTCTGCGTGTAGGTCACCTGAGGGCATCTGTTCTTTGCTCAGACAGGACAGGGTTAAAGTGGCAGCTGGTTAGGGGGCTTTGGCTCACTCAGGCCGGGAGGAGGGAGGGGTACGGAGTGCGGGGCAAGCCTGCGGCGGCAGAGGCCGGTGGGACATTGCACCAGCATGAGGCATGCCGTGTGTTCCCCTGGGGAAGTTGTCCCTGGATCACGGGACCCTGGCAGTGGCAGGCTGCACAGGCTCCCAGGAGGGGCAGTGTGGATAGTGACCTGTGCTTGCACACAGGCTTCTTGGTGGCTGCAGTAGCAGCCTTAGCGTTTCGTGCCTGGTGTCCGCGCTGATAGCCGCGGCTCGTGCCCATCTCTGGATCTCGTTTAGGCAGTGCTCTGAATCCCCTCTTCTTGCGCACCCCGAAACAATGGTCTCTTGCCTCTTAGGCAGGTCCAGACTTTTTCCTGGACTCCCTCCCAGGTAGCTGTGGTGCACTAGCCCCCCTCAGGCTGTGTTCACGCAGCCAACCCCAGTCCTCTCTCTGGGATCTGACCTTTGAAGCCTGAGCCTCAGCTCCCAGCCCCCGCCCGTCCCGGTGGGTGAGCAGACAAGCCTCTCAGGCTGGTGAGTGCTGGTTGGCACTGATCCTCTGTGCAGGAATCTCTCCGCTTGGCCCTCCGCACCCCTGTTGGTGTGCTCTCCTCTGTGGTTCCAAAGCTTCCCCCCCATGACCACCCCCTGTCTCTGCCAGTGAAGGGGTTTCCTAGTGTGTGGAAACCTTTCCTCCTTCACAGCTCCCTCCCACTGGTGCAGGTCCCATCCCTATTCTTTTGGTTAACAACTGAACGGTAGATCCAATTCAGGACTCTAATATATTCCCTAAATAAAGTTATTTTTAATTGATGCAATTTTTGGATTGTATTACTACTCCTATCAGTGAGATCTCTGCCCAAAACTTGAAAGACATTGTAGACCCTGTAATATGTGTTCATCCAATATTTCCTGTCACTGAGGAATGGACAGAAGATTTTTTTGAACCATTGTTTATGCCCTTATATTATCTAATTCCTAAGCAAAAATTTTCATTTCAGCTAAAGAAACATGTTGATATTTAACCATTTTTAATTTGTTAACTCACAATTCGAAGTGTTCTCTAAAGCCCTTACTCACATTTGGAAAGTCCATTACATTCTTTTCCCCTCATAACATCTTTGCTTACATTGTGCTCAAAGTTCACTGCTACATAAAGCCATTCTAAATAATCTACCTTCAGATCTAATTATCATGTTTACAGCTTCTTTTAACACTTATTTTTAAAGTTCTAAGAATCTTATTTATTTATTAGCAATTTTTCTTGTAATATTTTATATTTTCCCACATGCATTTATTCCACAACACATTAAATGAGAACTTGTACGTTTTCTAGCCTTATACCTCCCCAGAGCATATTTCAAGATTCTAGCTTTAACTGAACTTTCTTCACAACCTTCTCCCCCAAAAGACTGGAAGTTAAAAATAATTTGCCTATTGACTTAAATCCTGTAGAACAACCCTGAGAAAAATTTGCAGTAGATTTGTTCATTGAGCACTTAATACCAACAATAAAGGTACTAATATATTATTTTTATTAAACTGTGCAGTATGTGTAGAGTATAAAGCACTTTATATATTTAACTGAGAGCAACAGTCATGTTCAGTGTTATATCCATTTCACAGACAAAGAAACTGAGGCATTATTTAAGTAATGTGACCAAGATCACACAACAAGTACTTGCAACTATCAACATTCTAATCAAGGTTTGTCTGAATCTAAAGCATTTTCTAATTATTATGTGTAAACTGTTTTCCTGCCAACATTTGAGTTATCAGAGCAGACAGTTCAAGCAAATGTTACCTGTAGTATAAACATGTATTCAGTATTCTACCTATATGCTACACACTCTAAGCATGTGATCAGACTTAGGACAAACCAAAGATTTTTCTCTTGATGGCTGAAGCTTCATGAATTGTGTCATTAGTAGATATTCTCTGATAACAATATTAAATCTAAATACATTTTCATATAACATATTACTTTTGACTCAAATTGTCTTAAATATGACATTATTTCTACAAAGTCTATCTCTTGGGCTGAATTGCAAAATTATGTTGCCTAATACATGAAGCTTTTTTTTTTTTTAACCCATCCTCTGTATGTTATAGTACAAAGATAACTAGCCCAGGAACCATCTTACTGAGTTCTTATCCTTATTCCCTCACTGAAGAACTATGCAACCACAAACAAGTTGTATAGGACTTCTAGACCTAAGCTTTTCTTATTTGTATATATAAAGGTTTGGAATTGATTATTTTTGTGATATTATCTGGTTATAATAGAGGACAAAAGCTTACCATCTAGTTGGAATACTAGTGTGTGTATATTTATTTATTTACTTATATAAATCAAGTGAATTAATTAAAGCCTACAAATAAAGAGAACCAACAAGTAAATGACAACAGGATTGTGGGGTCCCTTAGTTTATTTTTAAAAACTAGAATACAAAAAAGAGAAGTATCTCAATCCTACCTAACTACATACATGAGCCATCAAATTAAGTCTTCTAGAACCCATATCTTAGAAGCAAGTCTATTTATAGCAGCTCTGTAAGGCAACAAGGAAATAGTGTTGGAAAAACTAGCTTCCTCTGCAACTTATCACTAAACCCTCAAAGACCAAGCATCTTCTCTAAGAATGATAGAGGTAGATAGCTGTGAGTTTTCTTGGACAATGGTTAATTGATATCAGAGCCCAATTTCAGATGCTGTTTAGCAGGTATTTAAGGAACTAAGCTCTGGTGCCAGATAGCCTGGGTTTAAATTCTGGCCACACACTCACTATATGATCTTTGTTTATCATCTTATACTTTAGTTTCCTTGTCTTTGTATATTAATGTTCCTACCTCAAAGAGTTGCTATGAAGTTTAACTTAGTTAATATAGGCAAAGAATTCAAGAAGAGCTTGGCCCATATTAATTATTCAATTAAATGTAACATATTACTTGAGATTATAACCTTCAGTTTGTTAACTAAGCACCAGCTTGTGCCCTGGGGCATTCTTCTTGTAGAACATTTCTACATTCTTCTAACTTTAGAGGAGAGATGCTCTTTATCAGTCCATCTCCTGAATAATGCTGTATCAGAATAAGGGTCTTATTTGTAGATGTCATAATCATATCTTAAGCTAACACGTCAGACATGGAAATCTACTCGCTAGTTCTAAAATTTTATTAATGAAACAAATTTTAATAACAAATAGCATACTGAATATTACATAATCAGACCTAGTTCCTTTACTCAAAGACTACCTTAGAAGTCTGTCCTTATCAGTTCTCTTTTATCCAAGATAAAATGTTCATAGTATTGATAATATCCTTTCACCCAGATAAAGGTGCATGACCTATATACATAGATGATAAGGCAATCTAGAACAATTGGAATTATCAAATTTAGATTGGATTACCTCTAAAAGATTTGATAGAGGGATTGAACTTTGGGAAAACAAACAGGGAAATGATAAAAATAGATGGAGAAGGTATTTCAGAGTTATGGCTTGACAAAAGAACTCAGACTTAAGACTGAATTTATTGAACAATATATGGACCTAGGATAAGAAAAAGACAAAGACAACCTCCTAAATATGAAAAAAGAAAAATAACATACTTTTTATTGGTCGATTTAATTTCTGGAAACCTATTTCCTTTTATCACTCAGAGAAAAGCTCTAATCTAGACAAACCTCTCATTGATTTCAAATATATTAGATCTATAAAATATATCACAAAAATGATAAACTGGTTGGTAGTGCATAAAGAATGGGCAAGCAAATGGAAGCTAGTAAAAATCTGCTACACTAAATGGAACTACAACATATTGAAGTCTGCCTAACCTGAGACAAAACGAAATCCTCTGAGCCACCTGCAATAATTTCAGAGTTAATCTGTTACTCTAGAAATGAAACCAACTTGGATCCATCAAAATAAGAAAAAGGCAGTGCAAAAATAGGCCTCTTAGCCAAAATGAAAATGAAAACTGAGAAATACCACATCAGGAAGCTTTCTCCAACACCCTGTTTCAAAGTCTAGAGAAGAGAAATCCTTTTTGGAAAGGTTTTGAGGTATAATTACTTAAACTTTGTTTATAGTGGCACAATGAAGTCTTTTCTCTTCTTACCTTGCCAAAAAGTAAAACCGTAATGGATTAGGAACATCAACAACTGAAACACAGAAAACCTTACAGGAGAAGGATGCCAAGAAGTATGAAATGTTTCTATTTCCTCCTTTGTGTTAGCAGCTGGACTCCACATCACTTTCTTTCAACTTTATCCATGCTCCCTCTTTTTATTTTATTTATTTATTTATTTATTTTTCTTTTTGCGGTATGTGGGCCTCTCACTGTTGTGGCCTCTCCCGTTGCGGAGCACAGGCTCCGGACGCGCAGGCCCAGCGGCCATGGCTCACGGGCCCAGCCGCTCCGCGGCATGTGGGATCCTCCCAGACCGGGGCACGAACCCGTATCCCCTGCATCGGCAGGCAGACTCTCAACCACTGCGCCACCAGGGAGGCCCATGCTCCCTCTTTTTAAAAGTCACTTTTGTCAGTTGCTCTCAAGTTTTCCACATTGCATTGAATTAACAGTATTATGGAATATGCTGTCATTAGTTCTACTTCTTTTCTACTTCCATCACCTACCTAGTTTTCTCAATGCATGTAATATTTATCATATTTACTAACAAACTTTATAGTCTTGAGCTGCTTCACAAAGGAATTTTCTGCATATTCAATTCAATTAAAAGTAATCAGATTTACAATTCTGCTTGACCTGTAAACATAAACTGTGAGATATTTTACATCTGATTTTGAATGGTAAATTCTATGATTTTTAATTTCTCTATCTACTTTCCATGAAAATAACTTCTTTCTCATGAACAAATTATTTTAAAAATAAAAATAAGTACATATTTTGTAATGATGCTGTTTTATTCCTTCTCATGAATGTCCCTACTATTAACAAATAATTGCACATGCCAGTTCCTTGCCCACAAACTGATTTACACATGGGAAACTCTGAATAATGATTCTGGCAGACTCCAGATTTATGAAGCTCAGCAGCTTTAATGACCATGAATATGTTGCCAAACCTCTTTTATTTGTCTCCAAGCCTCTCATTGTAAATTGCAGTCCTCCTTTTCAGCCCCACCTGGTTATCCCAGCTCTGTACTATCCTCATTTGTAACCAACACATATAGCCTTTTTTCCTTATGAAGACCTGCACCTTACCTGCCCCCTTCCCCTTTCCTGACCAGTCTAGGTGGTCTGGCTGCAGGTGTTTTTTTATCTCCTGCTCTCATCTTGACTTCCACTCCCCCAACCTCAGTTTTCCCCCAGAGATCAGACCACCCTGCTTTCCCAATTATGAAAATTCTAAATGCCACAAAGAAATCCAAGTCTTACTACTTCAGATACATATAGATTTTTTTCTGTTGTTGCATTTTGTGCTTGTATTAAACACCAAACATAAAATATTCTGTCATATGAGCATTCTTGACCTATTTGCTTAGAAATGAATTTTAATTATTATGATCTGGCATTAATAAACATGGTGACCATGTATCATTTTATCAAGACAGCACATTATCTCATAATGGTGGTCGACTTAGAAGCAAAGCATTATAGCCTAAAAGAGAGCTAATAATGTCTAAACAACTATTTCTCCAATTTTGTGTATCCAAAACCCAATTTTTTAGACTAATAACTTGACAAAAATGTTGTTGCTATTAAACATTGACATTCCTCATTACCAGATAAAATTTGTTCCATGTTCTAATAGTCAGTTTTACTATAAAACAATAATGGGGCTCTGAACTAGTTACACAATATTTTTTTTAACATCAAAGTAGTCCTGACTTTAAAACTACATTAAAGTAAATACAAAAAATACAGTTCATCTCTAATACTACTAATGTCCAAAATAAATATTTTGATATATTCATTTCAAATACATTTTTATATACTTTATTTTGAAGAATAACATATGTTGGCCATAATAAATTTAGAAAAGACAGAGAAGTTAAACATGAACATAAATTTCCCATAATCCTTATGCATAGAAATAATGCTCATAATAACTTGATTATACCCTTCCAGTCATGATGTGGATAGAGATAATTCATACCTAACAATAAAACATGTACGGGACATATTTAATATAAAATTTAGCCTATATTTCCTATTTAAAAGGCTCCTGAACTTCTCTTATGCCATTACGTCATTCCATACTATGCTATCTAATTACAGTCTCACAATCTCCCAACCATTTAACACACTGTCCTTATTACTACTTTTTAGATAGCAGGTAATTTGTAATAGCATTATTTAATTATTTGAAACACTTTTTTTTTCAGTTTTAACCCAATGTGAAACATTTACTTAGCTTCAACTATGTACAATTTGTTTCAGTGTTCACTGCCAGTTCTTTTCTATTCTAAGTTTTCTATTCATAAACATTTAATTTACTTCATTTTTTATTAATTTATAAATTATATATTCTAAATATCTGCACACTTGATTATGTACTTTATTGGCTTACACATCTGAAAATCAAGTTGGATGAATATAAAAATGTTGAGTACAAGCTTTTATGTCTCAAAGTTCCCCAATTTTAATCTTAATTTATTATTGCAGAAGAAAAGCCTGTTGCCATTCTGGTAACTCTTTTTTTATATCCAACATGTCTTTTTCAACGTGGCTATTTTTTATAGTGTTTTCCCTTTTGAGAGAGAGTGTGTGTGTGTGTGTGTGTGTGTGTGTGTGTGTGTGTAATTTAAAAATTAGCATGTACTGGGCTTCCCTGGTGGCGCAGTGGTTGAGAGTCTGCCTGCTGATGCAGGGGACACGGGTTCGTGCCCCGGTCCGGGAAGATCCCACATGCTGCGGAGCGGCTAGGCCCATGAGCCATGGCCGCTGAGCCTGCGCGTCCAGAGCCTGTGCTCCGCAACAGGAGAGGCCACAACAGTGAGAGGCCCACGTACCGCAAAAAAAATAAATATATATTAGCATGTACCAAGCTGTGTATCACTTCTTATTAAAGCTACTGAAATGAAAATTTTTTAATCTGAAAGAACAAGCCAATGTATTCATCTCTAAAAAAATTTCTGATGTTACATCTTTGATTAATTGTTTTTCAAAAGCATTTGTTCTAATTTTTTTTTTATCCTGAATGTTTCTTCAGGTCATTTTCATACATGGAATATTTCCATGTGCCTTCATAGAGCTACTTCTATCACTTATATTACAATATGTCTTCAGGACTCTGTTTTTCTTACTTATTAACACTTAAGTAAGATCTCTTTAGATTTAATATTTACCAATGGATGTATACATATGTAGAAAGATTCTACTTTATCTCATGTTTTAACCAAGAGGTCAGCAAACTTGTCTAGCAGGGAGTCAGAAAATAAATATTTGAGGCTTTGCAGATTGTAGTCTCTGCCACAACTAAATTCCATCATTACAGCCGAAGACAATATGTAAACAAATGAGCATGGCTGTTTTCCAATGAAACTATATTTATAAAAATAGATAAGAGGCCATATTTAGACTGCAAGGCATAGTTTGCCAACCCCTGCTCTAAGCTATTAGGTGCTATTGGCTCTCTCCCCTTACTTATAACTAGAAAACAAGTTGACACGTACAGATTCCAACACAATGACCTGCCTCTAACAAACAGTGATCACCAAGTGTAGCACTTCTATGTTAATCAAGGAATCTCTTCCACTTCTGATATTTGAGCTTATACGTGCATCAAAAAACTTCATACCCTGGCATACTCTGCCATCCTAGATCCTCTTCAACCCCCATACCTGTCCCCCCGGAATACTCTATTTAGGACTATTAATCTAACATACAGAAGTGCAAGGCTTTGTAATCTTCTAGTCACCATCTCTATTAGTTACCTATTGCTGCATAACATATTACCACAAACTTAGCAGCTTAAAACAACACACATTTATTACCTCAAAATTTCCATGAGTCAGGAATCTGGGCGTGGCTTAACTATAATATATCTTCTGCTTAAGCCCTCAGAAGACAGCAATCAAGATACTGGCTAAAGCAGTGTTCTCATCTGAAAACGTGATTGAGGAAGAACCCACTTCTAAGTTCACTCAGGTTGCTAGCAGCATTTATTTTCTTGCAGTTTTAGGACTGTGGGCACCTGCTTCCTGTTTGGCTATTGGCTAGGAACAAACCTCAGCTCCTACAGGCTGTCTGTAGTTCTTTGCTGTGGGACTCTCCCAAAATGAGGACTTTCTTTTTCAAGCCAACAAGGAGAGTCTCTAAAGAAAGTTTGCTAGCAAGATGAAGTCTTACATAAGGTAATTTGATCATGGGAGTAATATCCCATCACTTTTGTCACATTATATTGCTTAGAAACTAATGTAAACGCCAGCAGGCAAGAGTAACAGAGCCATCTTAGCTGTATCTGCAACACTATTGACTCTAAGTCTCTAATTGAGGAAACAGAGAACAATAAATGTACAAACTATTTCCTGCCTTTTGAAATTTAATCTCTTTTATAAGAAGCAAATGTATGCCATAATTGTAGGTCGTGTAGTTTTAGAGCTAATCCCCTGATTTGGAAAATAGGTTTTTAACCAGTAATTGTTTAAAGTGTCATGAATTTTTGCATCTTTTCTAATCTTCAGAATTATTGGTGGTGGGAGTTGTTAAAGATTGCATCAGAAATTTTTTAACCAGGTGGCATTTGAAAGCAGAGATCTCCAATACCAGTCAATTCTAAATGTAATATTTCATTTCAAATATCTCGTAAAGAAGGCAGAACTTTTCTGAGTCAGTTTAATAGAGGTAAATTCCTATTAGGCAGCAACTGCTCAAACATGATAGTTTGAATCCAAAGGTATCATCAAGATCTGGTAACAGAATCGCTTGACAAAATGACCTGTGCTTATCAAGTTTTGTCAAAGCACACTCATTATGTTTAGAAGTTACCTTGACAAGGCTAGTTCACATATGCTCATATTTCAAGCTATTTTAGCTGTGATACTTACTAGAAAGACAAAGGACAAGAACATAAGTCAGAATGACTTAGCTAGATTAAGTTCAAGGATAGGTAACTGGCTGTTATTAAAACTTGAGTCAGTCGTCTACTGATTTCATGTTCTTGAATCATCATTATATTCTTTAAGTTGCCTAGCTTACCAGTCTTTAACAAAATAGAAGTTATCTGACGAATGTAACATATACCTTTTGCTTTCTCACTTTAGAAATTGAAAGCAAAACTACATAACTTTTACACATTCAGATTTACGTAACATTCTTTTCATCCTCTCATCTACTTTTGGGGGTCTATAATTAGCCCTAAGTTTTCTCTTATAAAATTAATTGTTCCTTTTAAAAATACATATGGATTATTCAGGGTTGATGTTCAACAATAAACACTGAAATATTTGTTATGAATTAAAAGCAAATTTTTTCCTAAAAATTAAAGCTTATCTTACACACATATTCTTAATGTTTTCTTTAACACTACACATATATTCTTAAAATTTTATTAAATTGTTTAATTGAACCTTTCATATTTAATGGATATTAAACATTGAAACTTGTTTTTAAAAAATATTATGAAATATATCAGACATCCTTAAACATTAAAAATTAGTATGTATCCCCAATCCAGGTTACACAAAATGTTGAAACCATCAAAGTTGCCCTCACAAATCTCATTCCCCTTCTCCTCTCATAATATTTAACCACTTCCAAAAATTTGGATATTGTCATTCCCATCTATTTCTTTTTCCTTTTTTTCCCTGCAAAGCATGTATATAAAAAAAATTATATATTATTGTTTTATACAAATATCTTTTATAAATCTGTCCTCATATATATGTACCAATATGCAACGTTTTTCATTTAATATCACATTTCTGAGATTTATTTATATTATTCTGTGAACAATAAATAATGTATTTTCACTTATTTATGTAAATCCATTGTATGAATAACTGCAATTTATATGTCTATTCTCCTGCTGATGGATATTTCAGTTGTCTCCGTTGGTTTTTTTCACTATTTTAAAACACTACTACTGGAAACATTCTTGTCTATGTCTCTCAGTACACACATGTAAAAGATTTTCTGTTTCAATAACTTGAGGTGTAATTACTGTGTCATATGATGAGTTCATCTTCAAAATATTGCTTCATCTTGCTAAATATTACCAAGATGCTCTCCAATTTATACCAAATTAATGAATTAGAATTACCAGTTTTTATGGTATTTGTTTTGCATCATATTTACAAAATCTTTCTCTACCAAAGAAATATATTCTTTGATATATTTTATTAACTCTTTAAAATTTGTTGTTTATTATATGAAGTTGAAATTTTATTATTTTTAATTGTAGAAAACTAATCATTGCAAAACTATTTTTGCCCAAGATACTATTATCTTAGTTACTAGAGCTATATAGTACAACTTAATATTTACTAGCTTAAGCCTCACTAAATTGTTCTACAAAATTTTGTTATCTGCTTTGAGGCATTTACTTTTCCATATAATGGTGAGAATCTACTTGCCAAATTAAAAAAAAACTGAAAGAATTTTTCTTGGAATTGTGAGAAATTTATGAATTAATATGAGGATAATTACCATACGTAGGATTTTTTAATTCTCACAAATATACTATATATTTCAATATAGTATTTATTTTTAATGTCTTTCAATAAAGTTTTTAATGTTCTTCATAAACATTATTGCACACCTATTGTTAGAGTTATTCTGAGACACTTCATTATGATTATTGCTATTTTAAATGGTATTTTATATATTTTAAGTGGTTCTTGATGGTGTATTAAAATGCAATTTTATTTTAAAATTATATTATGTTCAGAAAATTTACTAATCACTCTTATTAGTATTAATTTGTCAATAAGATCTCTTGTGCTTGTTTTGAAAACCATAAAAATTGTGAATGACAAAAGATTCCTTTATGTATTTTAGGGTCTTTGACAAACTTATATGTTTTATTTTTGTCATCCAAAATTATGTAGGTCCACCATTACCATGTTAAATATAAACTGTGATAATGACCTTCTTTTTGTTTGTATTTGGGCAAGATAGCTTTTTCTTATACTTTCAGGTATTTTTGGTTATTTATTTTATAAATGTCATCACAGATTTCACTTTTAATTTAATCTAAGTACTTTTATATTTTAAATGAAGTGATGACTCCATATTACATTTATATATTTATTATGATATTTGTAATCATTTTTTACTAAGTAATTGTCACATATTTTATTGCTGTTACAAAAATACATCACTTCTGACATCAACTTTCCTCCATATTAATCAAAATAAGATGATTAAGTAGTGGGAACAAACAATTATAAATTTTCATGTCTTAAACAAAAATGTTTGTTTTGTTCTGATTTGTTTTATTTTAATCCCACAATTTCTGCCATGTCTAAATAATGTCCAAAATAGCTCTATTCAGTAATGTAACTCGGTGATCCATATTGCTTCAATCTTTAGGCCCACCATCTCAACAAAAAGCCTTCTCCGAGACTGGCACAAAATGGAAGAGAGATAGACGTACCCTTAGGCTTTTTACTGGCTTAGGCTGGAAGGGACACAAGCAACTTTCTTATTGCATGGTCCAGGATGAGTCAGATGACCCTCTACTTGGAAGGGGCTGAGAAGGGCAGTTTCCTTTGGGTCTGAAGTGGGAAATGGAGAAATTAATAGTGAACAGTAATTTCAAATAATTACTGATAAAATCCTGGTGGCATTTTTGTTGTTGTTGTTGTTTTTGTTTTTGGCGGTATGTGGGCCTCTCACTGTTGTGGCCTTTCCCATTGCGGAGCACAGGCTCCGGACGCACAGGCTAAGCAGCCATGGCTCATGGACCCAGCCGCTCCACGGCATGTGGGATCCTCCCGGACCGGGGCACGAACCCGTGTCCCCTGCATCGGCAGGCAGACTTTCAACCACTGTGCCACCAGGGAAGCCCCCCCTGGTGGCATTTTTAAGTGTCATAATATTAAATATGTTAAATAACAGGAGGAATAAACAAGATGATGATATGGAGACTTTTCCAAGAAAATGGCTAACTTTTCCATTTGTTTACAATGTCTTTGTGTCATTCAGGAACATTTTTAAATATCTTTAATTTAGAATTTGAACATTTCTTGCAAAGTTTATTTTACATCCAATTTATCTTATTCATTACTAATATTAATGGTACATTTTCTCCATCATATTTCTTCTGCTTTGTAGCTGTTGTTGAAGTATATGAAAGTTACTGATGTTTTACATTATTAGCTATTAGTATATGCTAATTTTTGTTCTACAACCATAATAAGTTATTTTTACTTGATTCTTTAACTTTCCAGGTGCAAAATCAAGTCAACTGCAAATGTTAGTTAACCCCCTTCAGTGTTTATATGCTTTTATTTCTAATTTTATTGGATGATGGCAACAGTTTTTGAATAATAGTGGTAATAGAGTATATCCTTGTCTTATTCCTGACCTCAGTGAAAAAGCTTCTAGTGTCTTTCCCTTTTGAGTAATACTAGCTTTTGGTTTGAGATTAATATATGTCATCATGCTAAGAAAACTTTTATCTATTCCTATCTTTTCAAGTTTTGAGTTTTTTAAAATAATCCACAGAATTGAATTTTGTCAAAAGACTTTTCAGCATCTACAGAAATGCTCAGGTGATATTTCAGTACTTCCCAAGTAATGTAAATTATGTTAATATATAACCTTAATATTGAACTAATCTGTTCCTGGGATAAACCCCACTAAATTATATTATGCTCTTAAGTGTTCCTGGATTTCTGCTATTATTTTATTGAACACTGTTACATCAAAACCCATTACTTATTTTTACAGTTTTATTGAGGTATAATTGACAATTAAAATTGTTTATTTTTAAGGAGTACAATTTGATGATTTGACATACATTGTAAGATAATCACCACAATCAAGCTAATTAACATAGCCATTTCTTAACATCTTTTTGTGTGTGTGGTGAGTATACTGAAGATCTAACCTCTCAGCAAATTTCCGCATAAAATAAGAGATTGTTAACTATAATCACAGTGCTGTACTCTCTGGAACTTATGCATCTTGTATAACTGAAATGTTGTACCTGTTGACCAACATCTTCTCACTTCCCCCTTCCTCTAGCCCTTTGCAGCCACCATTCTACTCTCTGCTTCTATTAATTTGACTATTTTAGATTTCACATTAAAGTAAGATCATGTCTTTCTACCTCTGACTTATTTCACTTAGCATAATGTCCATCAGGTTCATCCATGTTGTTGCAAATGGTAGAATTTCCTTCTTTTTAAGGATTAATAATATTCCATTGCACATATAACTACTTTTCTTTATCCATTCATCCAACAACAGACATTTAGGATGTTTCCATATTATCCATGTCTTTGTCTTTTTAATTTTTTTAATTAAAATAAATTTATTATAATTATGCTTGAAGTGTGAGAAGAATTCAGACATTTTCTAAGTTCTAAAAGGCCTTTTGTGTCTTTAAATATTTCATAGTATTTCTTGTGAAACCAAGTGAGGTTAGAGATTTTTGTGGAAGCAGTGGTTATTACTTTATAAATGTTTTTGTATGGAAATTGATTTTCTCTCTCTACACACACAAACACACACACACCCACATATATGTGTATGCTCCATTTTCTCTGACTCTAGCAGTAAACTGTTATAAAACATGGTATTTCTGTATAGTTGGCCCTCCTAGAACCTTATCTTGTACAAGAGAGCTTTTTCATAATCTGGCATCTCTCTGGTTTCTTAGAGTGCTGAATCTAGGGATGATATCACTTGTCTTCCTAGGTGATGCATTCATTTTTCTGCGTTTACTTTGCTGTCACTTTCTGCCATCTGCCATCTCTGGAACATCTCTAGTCCTTTACCGTGTCAGTTTTGCTCAGAGTAGTTCCCTGGCAAAATGGATCTCCCTTCTGAGAGTGAATATTTGCTGAAGATTTCTGAGATGTACCATTAGAAGGCCCCATTCACACTCCTTGCTCTTTCCCACAAAACTGTTATGGTTTGCACAGACTTCCAAAAATAGTTCCTTTGGTCTCAGATGCTTGAGTAATCAGAGTTCTGAGTTTTTTCTGACTTCTCATTGCATTGAAAGTGTATTCAATGTTTGTTTTTGTTTTTCAAAGACAATTTTTAGAACAGTTTTAGGGTCACAGTGAAATTGACAAGGAGGTACAGAGATTTCCCATACACCTCCAGCCCTCACACATGCATAGTCTCCACCATTATTGATGACCCCAATAGAGTTATACATTTGTTGCAATTGATGAGCCTACACTGAAACACTGTAATCACCCAAAGTCCAATGGTTTACATTAGGGTTCACGCTTGGTGTTGTACGTTCTATGGATTTGGATAAACATATAATGACCTGTATTCATCATTATAGCATGGTACAGAATATTTACACTGCCCTAAAAATCTTCTTTGTTCCATTTATTCAACCCTCCCTTGTCTCCCCAACCCCTGGCAACAACCACTGATATTTTTACTATCTTCATAGCATTATTCCCTTTTCCAGAATGTCATATAGCTGGAGTCACCCAGTATAAAGTTTGCTCAGGTTATCTTCTTTCACTTAGTAATATGTATTTAAGGTTCCTACATGTCTTTTCATGGCTTGATAGCTCATTTCTTTTTAGTGCTGAAAAATATTCCATAGCCTGGATATACAGCAGTTTATGTAACCATTCATCTACTGAAGGACATCTTGATTGCTTCCAAGGTTTGACAATTATAAATAAAGCTGCTATAAATATTTACACGCGGGCATTTGTATGGACATACGTTCTTAACTCCTTTGGGTAAATATCAAAAGCATTATTGCTGGATTGTAGGATAGGAATATGTTTAGTTTTCTAAGTAGTCACTGGATTTTTATTGCTATTATTCTACTTGCTTTGTATGGGAGACTTTAGAATTTAGCATTGCCATTTATGCTCCTAACTAGAACCAAAAGTCCTGCTCAAGTCTTCTTCAACAAGGTATCTCAAAATCAAAAGCTAACAAAAGGCAGTCAAAAATAAAATAAATTTGGCTGGATTTATTAAAATGCTATTTTGAATTTTCTGGACATACATATTTCATATATAAAAAAGTAAGAATATTCTTCATTTCCACAGTAAAACACCCACTCTAATTTCCTTGAAACCCTCTCTTTTATATTCCACTTTTGGTTGTCCAAGGAGAAGAAATGCAACAGAGGAAACACAATGCTATATGTGAACTAAGACTTGATCTCATGCCTGGGAGTCATTACAAATTGAAAAGGAGGGTGGCAAGCTAGAAAGTGTGCACCACTACCTGGCTTGGGTCCAACGTGCCAACTATTCAAATTGTTCAAGAAAACGCAGAAATTTGGATATGAAATCCCCTCCATTTTAATTGGTAGCATATTTTTAAAACCATATTCAGTTCAAATATTTTGTGAGCAGTGTCTGAGCAGCAGACTTTCTGCACACGAAGTTTTCCTGAACTCTTAAACTTCAGTGTTACTGTTACATTCGACATCATCTCGATTTTTCTGTGTCTGGAAGTGTGCACATGAATGGCATATTTCATTTTTGATTTTAATGTCTAAAAATCTCACTGGAAAGTGTAGGCTTATTAATGTCTTTTAATTTATGAAGTGCACATCTGCTTCTATGTCAGTAAAA
The DNA here is from genome assembly GCF_025265405.1 of Mesoplodon densirostris. NCBI lineage: Eukaryota > Metazoa > Chordata > Mammalia > Artiodactyla > Ziphiidae > Mesoplodon > Mesoplodon densirostris. Next base: position 88,555,672 of record NC_082663.1, read on the forward strand.
CCTTTTAGTCATTTCTCATTTAAACACTTGTTCATTAAATTATGATTTTTTCTATTCCATAATTTTGTTTTATTTTAGACCTTGATAAATTGAACACTTTTACTTTTTCCTCTCAGACATTCTATGCCTGATGCTTTTCTACTATACCAACATAAAGGATGGATTAATGATTTTCCTACGAATACAGGGACATCCATTTACAGTGTTGTCACAGGCATCACAGGCCTGTATAGTGCTCTAGATAATTACAAGAACAATTGCCCAAAGGAAATATCATAAAATGACAGAGGGGAAGGAATGTAGTAAAATCAGATTGTATTACTTTAAACAAATAATTTTTTAACATCTTTATTGGAGTATAATTGCTTTACACTGGTGTGTTAGTTCCTGCTGTATAACAAAGTGAATCAGCTATACATATACATATATCCCCATATCTCCTCCCTCTTACGTCTGCCTCCCACCCTCCCTGTCCCACCCCTATACGTGGTTACAAAGCACTGAGCTGATCTTCCTGTGCTATGCAGCTGCTTCCCACTAGCTATCTATTTTATATTTGGTAGTGTATATATGTCCATGCCACTCTCTCTCTCACTTCATCCCAGCTTACCATTCCCCCTTTCCATGTCCTCAAGTAGATTCTCTATGTCTGCATCTTTATTCCTGTCCTGCCACTAGGTTCTTCAGAAGCTTTTTTATTTTTTCTTAAGATTCCATATATATGTGTTAACATACAGTATTTGTTTTTCTCTTTCTGACTTACTTCACTCTGTATGACAGTCTCTAAGTCCATCCATCTCACTACAAATAACTCAATTTCATTTCTTTCTATGGCTGTGTAATATTCCATTGCATATATGTGCCACATCTTCTTTATCCATTCATCTATCTATGGACACTTAGATTGTTTCCATATCCTGGCTATTGTAAATAGACCTACAATGAACATTGTGGTAAATGACTCTTTTTGAATTATGGTTTTCTCAGGGTATATGCCCAGTAGTGGGATTGCTGGGTCATATAGTAGTTCTAGTTGTAGTTTTCAAAAGAACCTTGATACTATTCTCCATAGTGGCTGTATCAATTTATATTCCCACCAACAGTACAAGAGGGTTCCCTTTTCTCCACACCCTCTCCAGCATTTATTGTTTCTAGATATTTTGATGATGGCCATTCTGACTGGTGTGAGGTGATACCTCATTGTAGTTTTGATTTGCATTTCTCTAATGATTAGTGATGTTGAGCATCCTTTCATGTGTTTGTTGGCAATCTGTGTATCTTCTTTGGAGAAATGTCTATTTAGGTCTTCTGCCCATTTTTGGATTGGGTTGTTTGTTTTTTTGATATTGAGCTGCATGAGCTGCTTATAAATTTTGGAGATTAATCCTTTGTCAGTTGCTTCATTTGCAAATATTTTCTCCCATTCTGAGGGTTTTCTTTTCATCTTGTTTATGGTTTCCTTTGCTGTGCAAAATATTTTAAGTTTCCTTAGGTCCCATTTGTTTATCTTTGTTTTTATTTCCATTTCTCTAGAAGGTGGGTCAAAAAGGATCTTGCTGTGATTTATGTCAAATAGTGTTCTGCCTATGTTTTCCTCTAAGAGTTTTATAGTGTCTGGCCTTACATTTACTCTTTAATCCATTTTGAGTTTATTTTTGTGTATGGTGTTAGAGAGTGTTCTACTTTCGTTCTTTTACATGTAGCTGTCCAGATTTCCCAGCACCACTTATTGAAAAGGCTGTCTTTTCTCCATTGTATATTCTTACCTCCTTTATAAAAGATAAGGTGACCAAATGTGCATGCGTTTATCTCTGGCCTTTCTATCCTGTTCCATTGATCTATATTTCTGTTTTTGTCCCTGTACATACTCTCTTGATTACTGCAACTTTGTAGTATAGTCTGAAATCAGGGAGCCTGATTCTTCCACCTCCATTTTTCTTTCTCAGGATTGCATTGGCTATTCGGGGTCTTTTGTGTTTCCGTACAAATTGTGAAATTTTTCATTCTACTTTTGTGAAAAATGCCATTGATAGTTTGATAGGGATTGCATTGAATCTATAGATTGCTTTGGGTCATATAGTCATTTTCACAATGTTGATTCTTCCAATCCAAGAGCATGGTATATCTCTCCATCTGTTTATATCATCTTTAATTCCTTTCATCACTGTCTTACAGTTTTCTGCATACAGGTCTTTTGTCTCCTTAGGTAGGTTTATTCCTAGGTATTTTATTCTTTTTGTTGCAATAGTACATGGGAATGTTTCCTTAATTTCTCTTTCAGATTTTTCATCATTAATGTATAGGAATGCAAGTGATATCTGTACATTAATTTTGTATCCTGCTACTTTACCAAATTCATTGATTATATCTAGTACTTTTCTGATAGCGTCTTTAGGATTCTCTATGTGTAATATATCATCTGCAAGCAGTGACAGCTTTACTTCTTATTTTCAAATTTGGATTCCTTTTATTTCTTTTTCTTCTCTGATTGCTGTGGCTAAAACTTCCAAAATTATGTTGCATACTAGTGGTAAGAGTGGGCAATCTTGTCTTGTTCCTGATCTTAGTGGAAATGGTTTCATTTTTTTTTAAATTAAGAACGATGTTGGCTGTGAGTTTGTCATATATGTCCTTTATTATGTTGAGGTAAGTTCCATCTATGCCTACTTTCTGGAGGGTTTTAATCATAAATTGGTGTTGAATTATGTCAAAAGCTTTTTCTGCATCTATTGAAATGATCATATGGTTTTTCTCCTTCAATTTGTTCATGTGGTTTATCACATTGATTGATTTGCATATATTGAAGAATCCCTGCATTCCTGGGATAAACCCCACTTGATCATGGTGTATGGTCCTCTTAATGTGCTCTTGGATCCTTTTGCTAGTATTTTGTTGAGGATTTTTGCATCTATGTTCATCAGTGATATTGGCCTGTAGTTTTGTTTTTTTGTGGCATCTTTGTCTGGTTTTGGTATCAGGGTGATGGTGGCCTCATAGAATGAGTTTGGGAGTGTTCCTCCCTGTGCTATATTTTGGAAGAGTTTGAGAAGGATAGATGTTAGCTCTTCTCTAAATGTTTGATAGAATTTTCCTGTGAAGCCAACTGGTCCTGAAATTTTGTTTGTTGGAAGATTTTTAATCACAGTTTCAGTTTTAGTGCTTGTGATTCGTCTGTTTATATTTTCTATTTCTTCCGGCTTCAGTCTCGGAAGATTGTGCTTTTCAAATAATTTGTCCATTTCTTCCAGGTTGTCCATTTTGTTGGCATATAGTTGCTTGTAGTAATCTCTCATGATCCTTCATATTTCTGTAGTGTCAGTTGTTACTTCTAAGTTTTCATTTCTAATTCTATTGATTTGAGTCTTCTCATTTTTTTCTTGATGAGTCTGGCTAATGGTTTTTCAGTTTTGTTTATCTTCTCAAACAAACAACTTTTAGTTTTATCCATCTTTGCTATTATTGCCTTCATTTCTTTTTTATTTATTTCTGATCTGATCTTTATGATTTCTTTCCTTCTGCTAACTTTTGGGGGGTTGTTCTTTTTCTACTTGCATTATGTGTAAAGTTAGGTTGTTTATTTGAGATGTTTCTTCTTTCTTAATGTAAGATTGTATTACTATAAACTACCCACTTAGAACTTCTTTTGCTGCATCCCATAGGTTTTGGGCTGCTGTGTTTTCATTGTCATTTTTTTCTAGGTATTTTTTGATTTCCTCTTTGATTTCTTCAGTGATCTCTTGGTTATTAAATAGTATATTGTTTAGCCTCCAAGTGTTTGTATTTTTTACAGAGTTTTTTCCTGTAATCGATATCTAGTCTTATAGCGTTGTGGTCTGAAAAGATACTTGATACGATTTCAATTTTCTTAAATTTCCTAAGGCTTGATTTGTGACCCAAGATATGATCTATCCTGGAGAATGTTCCATGAGCCCTTGAGAAGAAAGTGTATTCTGTTGTTTTTTGATGGAATGTCCTATAAATATCAATGAAGTCTATCTTTTTTAATGTGTCATTTAAAGCTTGTGTTTCCTTATTTATTTTCATTATGGATGATCTGTCCATTTGTGAAAGTGCGTTGTTAAAGTCCCCTACTATGATTGTGTTACTGTCGATTTCCCCTTTTATGGCTGTTAGCATTTGCCTTATGTATTGAGGTGCTCCTGTGTTGGGTGCATAAATAATTACAATTTTTATATCTCCTTCTTGGATTGATCCCTTGATCATTATGTAGTGTCCTTCTTTGTCTCTTGTAATAGTGTTTGTTTTAAAGTCTATTTTGTCTGATACGAGAATTGCTACTCCAGCTTTCTTTTCATTTCCTTTTGCATGGAATATCTTTTTCCATCCCCTCACTTTCAGTCTGTATGTGTCCCTAGGTCTGAAGTGGGTCTCTTGTAGACAGCATATATACAGGTCTTGTTTTTGTACCCATTCAGCCAGTCTATGTCTTTTGGTTTGAGCCTTTAATCCATTTACATTTAAGGTAGTTATCGATATGTATGTTCTTATTACCATTTTCTTAATTGCTTTGGGTTTGTTTTTGAATGTCCTTTCATTCTCTTGTGTTTCCTGCCTAGAGAAGTTCCTTTAGCATTTGTTGGAGAGCTGTTTTTTTGGTGCTGAATTCTCTCGGCTTTTGCTTATCTGTAAAGGTTTTAATTTCTCTGTCGAATCTAAATGATATCCTTGCTTGGTAGAGTAATCTTGGTTGTAGGTTTTTCCCTTTCATCAGTTTAAATATGTCCTACCGTTCCCTTCTGGTTTGCAGAGTTTCTGCTGAAAGATCAGCTGTTAACTTCATGGCGATTCCCTTGTATGGTAATTGTTGCTTTTCCCTTGCTTCTTTTAACATTTTTTCTTTGAATTTAATTTTTGATAGTTGGATTAATATGTGGCTTGGCATGTTTCTCCTTGGATGTATCCTGTATGGGACTCTGTGCTTCCTGGACTTGAGTGACTATTTGCTTACCCATATTAGGGGTGTTTTTGACTATAATCTCTTCAAATATTTTCTCAGTCCCTTTTTTTTTTCTCTTCTTCTGGGACCCGTAAAATTCAAATGTTGGTGCATTTAATGTTATCCCGGAGGTCTCTGAGACTCTCCTCAATTCTTTTCATTTTTTTTTCTTTATTCCTCTCTGCAGTAGTTATTTCCACTATTTTATCTTCCAGGTCACTTATCCGTTCTTCTGCCTCAATTTTTCTGCTATTGATTCCTTCTAGAGAATTTTTTTTATTTTATTTATTGTGTTGTTCATCATTGTTTGCTTACTCTTTTAGTTCTTCTAGGTCCTTGTTAAACGTTTCTTGTATTTTCTCCATTCTATTTCCAAGATTTTGGATCATCTTTACTATCATTGCTCTGAATTCTTTTTCAGATAGACTGCTTATTTCCTTTTCATTTGTCTGGTCTGGTTGGTTTTTACTTTGCTCCTTCATCTGCTGTGTATTTCTCTGTCTTTTCATTTTGCTTAACCTACTGTGTTTGGGGTCTCCGTTTTGCAGGCTGCAGGTTTGTAGTTCCCATTGCTTTTGGTGTCTGCTCGCAGTGGGTAAGGTTGGTTCAGTGGGTTGTGTTGGCTTCCTGATGGAAGGGACTGGTGCCTGTGTTCTCTTGGATGAGGCTGTATCTTGTCTTTCTGGTGGGCAGGACCACGTCCAGTGGTGTGTTTTGGGGTGTCTGTGACTTTATTATGATTTTAGGCATCTTTTCTGTTATTGGGTGGAGTTGTGTTCCTGTCTTGATAGTTGTTTGGCATAGGGTGTCCAGCACTGTAACTTGCTGCTCATTGAGTGGAGCTGAGTCTTAGCATTTAGATGGAGATCTCTGGGAGAGCTTTCACCGTTTGATATTACATGAGGCTGGGAGATCTCTGGTGGACCAATGTCCTGAACTCAGCTCTCCGACCTCAGAGGCTTAGGCCTGACACCCAGCCAGAGCACCAACACCCTCTCAGCCACAGCGCTCAGAAGAAAAGCGAGGAAAAAACAAAAGAAAGAAAGAAAAGAAATTAATTAATTAAATAAAACAAAGTTATTAAAATAGAAAAGAATTATAAAAATAAAAATATTTTAACATAATTTTAAAAAGAGATAAAGAAAGAAGGGAGCAATCCAACCAAAAACAAATCCTCCAGTTATCACAAGCACTAAAAACTATAGTTAAAACAAAAAACAAAAACGGACAGTCAGAACACTAGGACAAATGGCACAAGCAAAGCTATACAGATAAAATCACAGAAAGAAGCATACACATTCACACTCACATAAAGAGAAAAAGGAAAAGAAAAAATATATATATTAAAAAAAATCTTTAAGAATAGAGCAAGCAAATCAAAACAAATCTACCAGTGATAATAAGCTCTAAATACCAAACTAAGATAAACATAAAACCAGAAACAAATTAGATGCAAAAGCAAACCCCAAGTCTACAGTTGCTCCCAAAGTCCACTGCCTCAATTTTGGGATGATTCATTTTCTATTCAGGTATTCCACAGATGCAGGGTACATTAAGTTGTTTGTGGAGATTTAATCTGCTGCTCTTAAGGCTGCTTTTAGGAAGTCTGAGGTCTTCTGTCAGCCTTCAGTAAGTTTTCTGTATGCATTGTTCCACCTGTAGTTTTGATGTATTTGTGGAGAGGAAGGTGATCTCCACATCTTATTCCTCCACCATCTTGAAGGTGCCCCTAAACAAAATAGTTTTGTAACTCATAAGGTATATGTGTTTACGATGTATTTAGGCTAAAAAGAAAGAAATGAAATTAATCAGACAATTCAAACAACAAAAAAGAACTTTTTCTTTCTTTGCTTCTAAGTATGTCTTTTAATAAACTTTCAGCATAGAGTAAACTTCCAACTTTCCCTAAGTAACAGTGGACTAAAGACTTCTTTCCCTCCTACTTTTAAACTTTAAAAATTTTAAGAGTATTATGTTATCTTGATTGTAACCACCACCTACAAGCACACAGTAGATGCTCAACCAATATTTTTTAAAATAGAAAATTAATGAATTAATTTGTTCATTCATTCATTCTAGCCTCATGCTAGAATTCTCACCAACATGGTTAAATGGGTTAACCTGATTTTTTGAAAAAGGACACCTATATTGTATCTTTGTATACACTCTCTCAATTACTACTTAATTCAGTAAGGTCTCAGGCTGTGGAGGCTGGCAGAGTAGGCAGCATGCTAAGTTTTGGGATTTGAAAAACTCTTACAATTCAATAGATTTGTTAAAACGTCTTAAACTGCATATCATTTAACCTAGTGATTCAATTTCTAGATTATATTACAGATGTACTCCCTCATTTGAGAAATTACAGCACTACTTCTTTAGAGTATAAGACTAGATCCTACTTTATATTCACCAGCAGGGAAGAAGATAAACTATGGTATATTTATGTAATGGAAGACTTTGCAGCATAAAAAAAAAAATAGTTCTCTATTTGTTCACATGCTATCCATTATATTTTAAATGACACATGCTAGATAAAAATGTTACCTGTATTATGTTTCCATTTGTAAAAAAAAATGAAAAATATGTATATTTATGTATACCTACACATATATACAAATATATATATATAAAATATCATATGTGTAAAATTATATATGTATATAATTTCATATATATAAGAACTATCTCTAGATGACACAGAAGGTTACCAGTTTTCTTTTGTGGTGGGGAACTGAAGGACTGGATGTCTCGAATGAGAAGTTTACATTATAATGAAGTAAGAGTAGTAATAGTAGTCATCACAACAACATCTAACTGTATACCAAGAAGTTCCATTCATTTTACACAGATTTTATTAAATCTCCATAAAAATGACCAGTAGGTTCTAGTATCATCTCTTTTTTTCAAAACAAGAAACTGACTCACAGAGAAATTAAATAATGTGTCTAAGATTACAGAATTAGTTATCACAGAATTAGCCCAACCTGTCTGACTCCAGAGCCAATACTTATAAACATGTGTGTATGTGTAACTTTTTTCTACTCAAACATTTTTAACTAAATTAAAGTTGAACATGCAAATTGTTTAAAAGATCAAATAGTTCCATAAGGATTATTATGAAAAGTCTTTTTCACCTACCCTGTAATTTTTTTCCCTCCCCAGAGTCACCTACTTTCAACTCTGTGTTAATATTTAAAATGTTTCATCAAATCCATATTTAATATTGTTGTATAGCTACATCCCAATTTTTCAGTTTTAGGCATTATCTATATTTATTTCTCACTAAAAAAGATGGTATTTCATTTTTATTATCTTCTCTTTCCCTCCATAATTCCTACAACAAACAAGCACACTTCCCTCCCACACTGTTAATGCAATTACCTCAAATTCTTTTTAAAGAATACAATTCAGTGGTTTTATTAGATTTATAGGTATGAACAACTATCACCAAAGTCATTTTTAGAACATTTTCATTACTTATCCTCCCACCTCCACCAAAACAAAATCCCTACTCATAAGCAGTCATTCACCACTCCCTCACATTTACCCTCCCCATTCCTAGGAGATCACTAATCTACTTTTTATCTCCATAGGTTTGCCTCTTCTGGACATTTCATGTAAATGGAATCACATAATATATGGTCCTATGTGACTGGCTTCTTTCACCTTGCTTAATATTTTCAGGATTCATCTATGTTTTAGTATATTCCAGTACTTTATTCCTCTTCGTGGTTGAATATTATTCCATTTCTTTTAAAGTAGCTGATTTAAAGTCTTTGTCTAGTTAGTTCATCATCTGGGTTTCTCAGGGACAGGTTCTATTGATTGCCCTTTTTCGTGTGAATGTATGGGTCATAATTTCTAGTGTTTTTTCATGTCTCCTAAATTTTTGCTGAAATTTGTGGATTTAAAAACACAATATGGCAAGTCCAGAAATCAGATGCTTCCCCCTCATCCCGTCAGTGTTTGTTGTTCTTGCTGTTTGTTGTAGATGTTGTTGGTGGTTTCTTTAATGACTTTTCTGAACTGCTTTTGTAAAGTCTGTGTTGTTTGTCATGTGTAACCACTGAAATCTCTGCTTGGTTAGCTTAGTTGTCAGATAGGGAATGAACAGAGCTTTCCTTAGATAAGTCTCCCAGTCTTTCCCAAGGGGATCTGTGTTCATTCTGGGGCACAAACTTAACACTCAGCCAGGCAATTCATATCACTTCCTCCTTCTTTTGCCTTCACTTGCTTGTGTAGCTCCTCAAAATCAGCCAGAGATGAGAGTTGAGGGCCTTCTTATAACATTATCCAGAGTTTAAACTAATGACTGTATCAGTGCTATTCACCACTGAGCCATGGGGCACAATATAATTATTTCTTTTATTTCCTTAACTTCTTATTTTCCTCAGAATGAATTTTATCTTTTTTTCTCTTGCTGTTTATTTGGATAGTTTTCTAGTTATGTAACTTAAAACATCCAGCCAAGTGTCCAAATCTCCTTGAAACACATTCAGACTTAGTAGGTATATTGTCAGTTGAATCTCCTTAAAGAGTCTCTATTGGCTGCTTCTCACCAGCTTCAATCTGGACTTTGACCTCTACCTGTAGAACACAATTATGTAAGGTTCTTTCTTCATCATCATCCTGGAGTCTCCCTTTGCCACTCTGCCATATTTGGATTCCCTGATTCCTGGGTCCTGTCACATGTATTCCCCCTTTAAAATTTTTTTGTTTGATTTCTCATTTAGGTTGAGGATGTCAACAGCCTTTGCCACCTGTCTGAATTTGTCTTTACCCTAATCTTTGTATGAGAGTTTAACTGGATGTAGAATTCTGGATTGGATATCATTTTTGCTCAGTAACTTGATGATGTTGCTCTTTTACCTTCAAGTATCCTACACTAAAATTAAAACAGTAAAAATTATTCTTTTTCCTGTGCCTTTTTATAAGACAAGTTTTTCTCTGAGGAAAGTTATAGGATTTTCTTTTTGTCTTCATGACTTGAAATTTAATGATGATACAGCATGGTGTGCATCTGTTTTCTCCCATGGTTCTGGATATTTAGTAAGTGCTTTCAGTTAGGAAACATGATGTTTAGCTGTTGGAAATATTAATGAATAATTTTATTATTTTCTTTGCTCCATTTTCTCTGCTTCCTCTTTTTGGATTTTCTAGTACTAGGATTTTGAACAACTATACTAGCAGTTTAATTTTAATTTTATGTCCTATATTTTACTCTGTTTTGTTTTGTCTTTGTTTGGAGGAGAATAAACTTTCCAAAAATTCTGTTGCATTTTTCTATTCCAGTTTCACAGTTTTTATTTTGAAAAGCTTGGTTTTTGTTTCTGATTTTTCTTTATTAAAAATATAGCATCCTCCTGTTTGTAGACATAACACTTCCAGTATATCTCTGAGAAAATGAATGATAATGTTGTATTTTTTGAGTTAGCCAATTTCAGTGGTATAAAATACTTCCATCATGGTGGATTTCAAGGTACCAACATGTAGTTTAGGGTTACCAACATGTAGGCACCGAATGAAGAGTAGGGAGAAGATACTAACAATTGGCTCTTGCCCCCAAGCTGGTATGCCCCAGCATACTACTGGATGATAGTTTACTGAAAATTGCTTCTTTCTTTAATTTATTTGGTGTTTGCTTTCCTTAGATATATGCTGATCCTTGCTTGCTATTATCATTTTAAGAGCAAGATGCTATAAGGCAACTAGAAACCCTATGTACCTGTGAGGCTTATCAACTGGACTTTACTATAAAGTATCTAGCTGGAAATCCCCAATGTTAATATCTCTAGTATTTTCTCTTAGGTTGCTATGTTTTTCAAGGAAGGATCTTTTAGTATCTTGCCTAAAGAATAAAGGCCTAAATGTTAGTGTTTTCAAAACAGAGGTGGAAAGGACTTGTACTTATTCCAGAATATATTTGCTTGTTTGATTCCCTTGTTTTCTGTAAAGTACCCATAATTCATACTATTCAAATATGAATGCCTCCCTAGGATAGATACCCTCTTTTACCCTCTTCAGAAAATAAGTCTTCTGCATTTTGTGTCATTCAGAATTTGCATGATGAAGGCCTGTGGGCTTTTGGTGGCAATTGGCACTTAAAGATAGAGATTTTTTTTTAATGTATACTATTTTGAAACATATTGTTAAGAAATGAAAGTAAGAATATAGTGAAAAGAAATATTTTCATGGTTCTTACTGCCCTGTCAAATTCCTGTAGTACTAAAGCTCTCTTTAGAAAAGATATTATTTAAATTTGCCTTCTAGAGTGAAGGAAAAAAAGAAAGTTTCTGTGTATAGCCACCAGTCGTTAATTCAAGCCAAAGCACCAAGAGTTCTCACATCAACTGTAAACCTCACTTAGTCCCCATTGTACTACCTCCACTGAGGTCATGAAAGCATCTACATCGATGTGTAATACAGTAGTTTTTTAGTCACTGCCATTTAAGACTTGCTAAATTCCTAGGATCTCATTCAATATTTTGGGGCTTCAGTTTTTCTTACTCTGATTTGGGTTGTATACTTTTTGCTTAATAATATAAAAGCAGGCTTTGGACGATAGCTGAGCAATGATGTATTACTCCTCTTAAGTACAATAATACCCTGGTTATATCTGTTGCATTTTCTGAGAAATTATGTTCATATATTCTTGAGAACACAGAAAAATTTATAACATTTTTTCCATTTTTAATCCTTTTTATGCCTTAGTTTACTTGATAACTTCCTTGCATCTATACTCATCTGTAGAGGTATCTTTAATGATGATCAGTGAATAAAAATAGTGAAGAGCTGTATTTCTAACAAAATATCTAATAAATAATATGCATACAAATGTTTAATAACATTTTCAACAACTTTTATCTGATACTCCAAACACTTTGGCAGAATTAATTTTTTTATATTACTGAGAGAAGAATCTAGAGTTTTTGACACAAGAAAAGTATATATATAATTCTACACTGAAGTTTGTTTCTTGTGGAAAATTTAAACAAAGTTTATCTGAGAATCATTTTTAGTAAAAACTCTATTAATAAATCATTACTGAATTACAGGAATTTATGACAATATCATTGTAAAAAAATTATGCTTCTTTCATTCATATTGATGCCAGCTCTATTGGGTAAATAATTTTTATCTTTTCATACCATGATCTGAATGAGAAAATGTGTGTATATATTTTGAGCTACTTACTTTAAAATCTGTAATGATAATTTGAAAGATACACAAAAATGTTCTTTTATACATTAGAATAAACAATTTTTATTTAATTTTTTTCACTTTAACTTCAATTAAAGAAGCTAAATACTGTATTTAGTGATGCTTTATTTCTTGAGAAAGGTTTCCTACAGAGTTGTTGACTTAGGTTGTCATTTTAATATGAAATTAAGACTTCTGAAATGCAAGCATAATTTATCAGTGGTCCTTCAAGATCCATAAGCAAAGTGCAAGCTCTCAGATAGTAAAAATCAAACAATGAGACATCACTTAGTGTATATACAGAGAATGAACTTGATTTCATAACTGTTAATTTGTTATCTTTGGTCTTTAACCTAACATTAAGAATTCATTTTAATATTTTGTACCACTGACAAATTAACAAAATAATAAAAATAAACCAGATGACACTATAATGCTGTTAGGAAAAGCCTCATTGCTTATATCATCCTTTTGGAGAATAATATGTATGGCAAAATTTTTTAAATCATAGTTGGTTTTGTACCTTTCAAAAATGTCATCTGATTCCAAATAATTAAGCCTAAATAAATAATTCAAGAAAAGATATATGCTCTGAGATTTTTTTAGTTCTCTGTAGACATAATTTTAAAACAGTCTAAAAGTCTCATAAGAGTAGGGTATAGGTCAACTAAATTATGGAATGTTGACTCAGTGGTATTTTAAGAGGTCATTTAAATGATAATACAGAGATTACATAAAAACAGAGATCAGGGCTTCCCTGGTGGCGCAGTGGTTGAGAGTCTGCCTGCCGATGCAGGGGACACGGGTTTGTGCCCCGGTCCAGGAAGATCCCACATGCCGCGGAGTGGCTGGGCCCGTGAGCCATGGCTGCTGAGCCTGCGCGTCTGGAGCCTGTGCTCCGCAACGGGAGAGGCCACAACAGTGAGAGGCCTGTGTACCACACACACACACACAAAAAAACAGAGATCAATGTTTATGAACTAATAATAAGTTAAAAAGTGACACACACATTGAATGTGCATAACTAATGTAACTGCATTTATGCTTATGAACAGAGATGGAAAGGTAATACACAAATGCAAAGACTTATCTGTAAGTTCATGAAACTGGGAGTAGTTTCAAAAGCTCTTTTATTTCATTTTTAAAAAAGAAAAGAATAAGAAAAATATTTGATTTAAAAGTCTCCATTTTTTTAATATTACATATATCTTCCAAAGTTAATTATAAGCTAATATTGTTGTAGTAGAAACTAATTTCTTTAATCATTAATTGAATAGGTTAAATATCAAAACTTGGGACAGTACAGAATCCCATAACTCATGAGTTCCAGTTTCAATACTGCTGTGTGATAGGGAATAAAATAAAATGTTATCTTCATTGACCTTTAGAAGGATCTTTCTCTAGCTGTTTTAGTTGTAAGGTTAGGTTGTTTGTTTGAGATTTTTCCTGTTTCCTGAGGTAAGATTGTGTCGCTATAAACTTCCCTCTTAGAACTGCTTTGCTGCGTCCCATAAGTTTTGGATTGTCATGTTTTCATTTTCATTTGTCTCTAGGTATTTTTCGATTTCTTCCTTGATTTCTTCAATAAACCACTGGTTTTTTAGCCTGCACATATTTGTGTTTTTTGCAGTTTTTTTCTTGTAGTTGACTTCTAGTCTCATAGCATTGTGGTCAGAAAAGATGCTTGATATGATTTCAGTTTTCTTAAATTCACCTATGCTTGCTTTGTGGCCCAGCATGTGCTATATCCTAGAGAATGTTCCATGTGCACTTAAAAAGAATATGTATCCTTCTGCTTTCAGATGGAATGCTCTATATATATCGATTAAGGCCATTTGGTCTAATGTGTATGTAAGGCCTGTGGTTCCTTACTGATTTTCTGTCTGGATGATCTGTCCACTGATGTAAGTGAAGTGTTAAAGTTCCCAACTATTATTGTGTTACTGTCAATGTCTCCTTTATGTCTGCTAGTATTTGCATTATATATTGAAGTGCTCCTGTATTGGGTACATATATATTTACAAAATAAGAGTATCTTCTTCTTGGATTGATCCTTTGACCATTATGTAGTGTCCTTCTTTGTCTCTTGTAATGGTATTTTAAAGTCTATTTTTTTTTTTTTTTGGTATAAGTGTTGCTACCCTGGCTTTCTTTTGATCTTCATGGAATATCTTTTTCCATCCCTTCACTTTCAGTCTGTATGTGTCTCTAGATCTGAAGTGAGCATATATATGACTTTTGTTTTTGTAGCCATTCAGTCACTCTATGTCTTTTGTTTGGAGTGTTTAGTCTGTACATCTGTTATAGATTTTTGGTTTGTGGTTACCATAAGGTTTTTGTACAGCAATCTATATATCTATATATCTATATCTATATCTCTCTATATATATATCAGATTGTTTTAAGTTACTGAGCTCTTAATTTCAAGTAAATTTTTAAACCCCTGCATTTGTACTTTCCTCCCCTCATGATTACTGTTTTTGGTATCATATTTTGCATCTAATTGTTTTATGTATCCCTTAACTTCTTACTGTGCACACAGATGATTTTACTACTTTTATCTTTTACCCTTCCTGCTAGCTTTACGTGTGGATGATTTCCTACCTTTATTGTATGTTCGCCTTTACCAGTGAGCTTTTCCATTTCATAATTTTCTTGTTTTTAGTTGTGGCCTTTTCTTTTCTTCCTAGAGAAGTTCCTTTAGCATTTGTTGTAAAGCTGATTTGGTGGTGCTGGATTCTTTTACCATTTGCTTGTCTGTGAAGCTTTTGATTTCTTCATCAAATCTTAACAAGAACCTTTCTGGGTAGAGTATTCTTGTTTGTAGGTTTTTCTCTTTCATCATTTTAAGTATATCATGCCACTCCCTTCTGGCCTGCAGAATTTCTGCTGAAAAATCAGCCCATAGACTTATGGGAGTTCCTTTGTGTGTTATTTGTTGCTTTTCCCTTGTTGCTTTTAATATTCTCTCTTTATCTTTAATCTTTGTTATTTTGATTACATTGTGTCTTGGTGTGTTCCTCTCTGGGTTCATCCTGTATGGGACTCTCTCCACTTCCTGGACTTGGGTGACTGTTTCCTTTCCCAGGTTAGGGAACTTTTCAGCTATTTTCTCTTCAAATATATTCTCAGGCCCTTTCTCTCCCTTTACTACTTTTGGGACCCCTATAATGTGAATATTAATTCACTTGATGTTTTCCCAGAGATCTCTTAAATTGTCCTCATTTCTTTTCTTTTTCCTATTCAGTGACAGTGCTTTCCACTGCTCTGTCTTCCAGCTCACTGATCCAGTCTTCTTTATCATTTAGTCTACCATTGATTCCTTCTAGTGTATTTTTCGTTTCAATTATTGTATTCTTCAACTACGTTTGGTTGTTCCTTATATTTTCTAACTCTTTGTAAAGAAAACTTCCAACGTCACTCAGTGAATCCTTTCTCCTCCTCAGTTCTTTGATCATCTTCATAATCATTACTCTGAACCCTATCTCCACTTCACTTAGTTCTTCTCCTGGGGTTTTATCTTTTTCTTTGTCTGGAACATATTCCTCTGCCACTTAATTTTGTCTGAGTTGCTATTTGTGTTTTTATGTATGTGGTAGGTGAGCTACATTTCTTGACCTTGGAGAAGTGGCCTTCTGTAGGACATGTCCTATACATGCCAGCAGTGCACTCCCCATCACCCAAGCTATATGCTCTTGAAGTTTCCCCTAAGAGGGCTGCACAGGTCCTTCTGCTGTGACTGGCTATGTAGGTGATCAGGTAAGCTTGGTTGTCCCCTAGTCCAGTTTGGTTGACAGGCCCTGCCTTGTGTGGATGCTGCTGGCTGCTGTTTAGCGAGGCCTGGTCATAAGGTGGCTGGTTGTAGAACCCTAGGGCTTGTTCTGGCTCATTGGTGGGCAGATTCAGGGTCCTAAAGACTGTGGGGCTGTTGCCCACCCACTGGCAGATAAAGCCAGATCCTGGGGTTAGTGCCAGACTACTGGCAGGACGAGCTGGTTCCTGGAGTCTAGCTGTAGGCTCCAGGGACCCCAAAGCTCATTTCACATTGTGGGGGAGGGGGTGCCAGTTCCTGACACAGTTGGGTATGGGGTCTGAGTTATCCTGAAGGTTGTGCTGGCCTGCTAGTGGACAGGGCCAGGACCCAACTGGTCCCAAGATAGGGTCTGGCCTGCTGTTGGCAGGCTTGGTCCACAGGCTGCGGGATCATAGTTGTCTTGCTTCTGGTGTCTGCCCCCTGGTGGGTGAGACTGGTCTAGAGGCTAATGTGGGTTTCCTGGTGGGAAGGGTCAGTGCCTGCCCACTGGTGAGTGGAGCTGGGTCTTGGCTCTCTGGTGGGCAGGGCCATGTCTAGTGGCATATCTAGAGGTGGCTGTGCACTCAGGAAGCCTAGGCAACCTGTCCTCTGATGGGTGGGGCTATGTCACTCCCAGGTTAGTTGTTTGACCTGAGGCATCTGAGCATTGGCACCTACAAGCTGTTGGGTGGGGCCAGGTCCTGGCTCTAAGGAGCCAAGATAGCAGCAACCAGCAGCAATGTTCATGTGGTTGGCTGTTCCTAAATATGTCTGCCACCAGTGTCTGTCCCCAGGGTGAGCTGTAGCCCACACCTTCCTCTCTGGGAGACTTTCCAACACCAACAGATAAGTCTGACCCAGGTTCCTATCAAATTACTACTTTTGCCCTGGGTCCCAGTGCACATGGTCTTTTGTGTGTGCCCTTTAAGAGTGAAGTTTCTATTTCCCTCACTCCTGTGTGGCTCCTGCACTTAAGCCCTGCTGGCTTTCAAAGCCAAATCTTCTGGGAGCTTGTCTTCCTGGTGCCAGACCCCTGGGCTAGGGAGCCTGACGTGGGGCTCAGTATTCTCACTCCTATGGGAGAGCCTCTGCAGTATAATTTCTCTCTAGTTTGTGGGTTGCGCCCTAGGGGAGTATGGGATTTGTTTAGATCATGAGTCTGCCCCTCCTACCCATCTTGTTGTGGTTCCTTCTTTATGTCTTTAGTTGTAGAAGATCTTTTCTGGTAGCTTCGTCTTTTTCATCAGTGGTTGTTCTGCAGATAATTGTGATTTTGTTGGACTAGTGACAGGAAGTGAGCTCAAGGTCTTTCTACTCCACCATCTTGGCCACTCTCTAGCCTGTTCTTATCAACATACAATTAATTTCATTGATTATCAGAAGTATTTCATATGATTCAGTGAAACTATTTCCTGAATTGAAAACCAGGGCACTAAACAAAAGAAATTATTTTTTCCTTTTATGTATAATTTATTATTCATAAATAATTTTTACAGTTATAAAAATTAAATTATGCTACTTAAGCTTTTAAGTAATCACCTTTGATGAATACAATTTCATGTATTAGAACTGGCCCATAAAATTGAAGCATGTAACTTAATTATACCTATCACTATTGTTATATTTCCACTTTAAAATACACTGCCAAACAAATTCATACAAAAGCAGTGATTCACAGTCTCAATACTAGAATCCTAAGAAACTAGCTAAAAGCTCACGTTATTTGAGCACTTACTGTGTGCAGGTTAGTTTACAACAATTATTTCATTTAATTATCCTGCTCATAATAATATTTACACATTTTCAAAATAAGGAAGTTGTATAATTGTGTATAGCTAGTAAATGGTAAAAGTGCAATTGAATCCTAAGTAGACATACTTTAGAGCTTGTTTGACTAGCCACTACCCATACAGCTTCCCATGAAATTATAAAGATATTTGTTACATCATTAAGTACTTAACAGTGTTTACTGGTGATATATCCATACATTTATTTGTATGTATGTATGCATGTGCCTGCATGGATACACGTATATGTATGTATGAGTGTATACATATATTTCTTCTTTTTTCTTTTTTTTTGAATTTTATTTTATTTTATTTTTGATACAGCAGGTTCTTATTAGTTATCTATTTTATATATATTAGTGTATATATGTCAATCCCAATCTCCCAATTCATACCACCACCACCACCACCACCCCACATATATTTCTGTATGCATATTTGTATGTGTGTATTTCTATATGCATAATTATTCCTACTTGTGTGAATATATATAAACATAAAATGTGTAAACATGTATGTACATGGTCTAAAGGCCTTACCGTATACACTGCACATAATAGGGGATAATTTTTAAAAGTCTCTTATGAAAGTTAGTTCAAATAGCATATGTGTCAAAATTATTATCAGACAGCTGTTACAGGGTTTGTAATTAAAACAATACAAAATGCAGTGTCTTGGACTCAGTGGTCTTAGTGTTACTTCACCTTTTCCAAAAAATTTTTAAAAGGGAAAGAAAAAGCAAAACATACACACTAAAGCCTGATTAAACTTAAGTTTACACAAAGTCCTCAATTTGAGACTATAGATCAAATTTCATTTGCATAAGTATATTCATAGTAATCAGAGGACTAAATGCAAACAGTAGTAAAGTCTGTAGGTGGCTCTGTGATAAATAGGAGAGAAATGGTTTAATAGCAAAAGCTGTAATTATCCACAGCTCTCAGTTTACAATTAGTTTTCTTTGACAGTTATAGTCATAAATGCCAGCTTTAATCATGTGTTCAGGTTGAATTAGGCTCTGCCAATGCTGGAAGAGATCTAATCCGCTTTCTTTCCTACTCATAATGAAATAATAATGCAAATTCACTCCATTGATGGGACGACCCACGTGAATTTATTATAGGCTTGGAGAAGTCTCTTGAAAGGGATAAATTCTTTCTGGGTACAGACTTGAGGTAATTCAAACCAGACAAGAAAAAAAATGGAGCTGTCATCAGGGTCCAGGATATGGAATGGATTTAATTTGTATGAATAGGCTTTTTAATAAGTATAACAGGGCTAAGCTTCAGCTTTAGTTGGGGACTATTACTGCTGTCAGTTTCCAAATCTGGATGCACTAACTTTATTTGTGAGGATAAAGACCATTTCCAAAACTCATTTCTTGTAACAGCACAGGTCACTGTAGCTAAAAGCACACTATGCAGCAGCCATAGTGAACAGTTCTAATTGTGGGAGTTAAGTCAATAGGACAAACCATTTTCATCAGTTAGCCAGTGTCAAATGCAGTTGACATTTCCAGCTGCTGTTTGAATACATATTTTAGGCTACAGAAGACATGCCAATGAAATAGACTATATTTTAGTGGCTTGCTTTTTTTAAGTAAGAAGCATGTTAATTTAATACCACCTAAAGGATAAAAATAATTTTTTGAAACCAATAGAAAAAAGCATATGTAAAGCACAGTTTGAAAACAATACTAAAGACATAGCCTTCCATCATATCAACACACAAGGAACCAAAGTTTGACCATTAGAAATATTTCAGCCTGCTAAAAATTCATTTAACTTGGCATATATATATATATATATATATATATATATATATATATAAAACTTGACCTGTATTTGTGTATACACACACACACGCACACACACATATATATCCTCCTGAGGCTATATGACAAATTCAAACTATTTCCTCAATACTTTAAACTCTGTCAGTATCAGTGAAATAGAACAATGGAAACATTAGCCTTTTGGTTTAATATCATTGATTACTTTAATAAGAAACATAATAAAGCAAAAAATCTGAAAAGAAGCAAAATTTAAACATTTTAAATAAAAATACTTATTTCTCAAATTTATTGTTTGGATCCATTAAATACATTATTTTGCCTTGCATTACACTGAAGTATAGTATATTTTATTAACTTTAAGAACCTAAATATGGACATCAAGTAATTATTTTTTCACATTAAAATATTTTAATTTTTATGAATAAAATTCCCAATGCATTTTTTATCTGAAATTATTGCAACATGATTCTTGATCTTGTTTTACATGTGAATTATGCAATCTTTATATAGTGAAAAGTGTCACTGATTTTTATAGCAATACAGTGTCCACTATTACTTCATGAAACACTAAAAATAAGGTGACTTAATAGATTATCAAAGAATAAACTATAGATAAATTCAATATTTCTTCAGAAACCATTTTGAGGATGATAACTGTATCAAAAAAATTTATTTCTACTGTTTTCTGGTTAGCCCTACTCATATGGACTCCTTTGTTATGAGTTGTCATTTAATGGTTTTCCATTCAACAAACCTCCAAATAATGCCTACATACTTATCATGTTCAAAGAGTACATTTTACCCAGTGACGATTGCACTGTTCACATTACAATGATAACTGAAGCACTGTAAGTAATTACTGCATCCAAAAACAAAGAATGAATGTACATTATTGTAGGGGCTCTCAGAATAACGGCTTACCTTATAAGTTATATAATATGTAATGCCACGGGGAAATGTGGGAGAAAGCAAAGAGTGAATGGGAGGGCTTTTGTTCATGCAAGGACTCTGTGATTTTTCATATTAAAATTATTTGAGTTTGATGAGAAATAGGTTAAATATTATAGAGTGAAATTTATGGTAAATTGTACATCTGATAAGTTAAATGTACTAGATAAAAAATCAGTAGCAAAGTGGAAGTTTGATAAATTTTTCAGATAGCAAAAATGACTCAAATATTGTTTAATGAATAACAAAATAATTAGATTAAAACTTAATGAATACATGCATTCCAGTGGAACTGGTGGAAATGAAAAAACTGAATTATTTAATTTATATTGTAAAAGCAACAGCAAATGTGTTTTTAAACACATACTTCAGGAGCAGAGTGACAATCATTAGTTAATATGCAGATAAGATATCACATAATTTTTAATGCCCCATATAAACAGTCAATAGTCACACGAATATATCCCTATTTTACTGAAAATTAAGACATGTATTACTACCTTTTCACAAATATTATTTCAAGAAACCATCCAAACTAATTAAAAGTTTATGTTGTGGATTAAATGGGTATGCATTTCCATTTCTTAATTAGTTTAAAATAAGCATTTAGTAAATATTACATGCTATTTTTTTATACCTATTAGGTAAGTTGGTTCACTTACAAAGTACCATAAGTATTTGAAGGGTTGAGGATAAAGAAACAGTTACAGATTTAATTAAATTTTACACAAATGGGATTTATAGGACTAATATATACCACATCAACAAAATTTTGCATTGTTTCAGGTTGTTTTGAAGAGAGGTTGTCTGAGAATTAATTGAAGAAAATGATCCATAATTTAGTTCTTGCAGTGTGAAAATGAAATTTTTTCTTTTTCTTGTGTTTCATGGTACTTTCCTTACAGTCGTTTTATTTTACTTTCACTATACACCAAAATGCCAGAAAGGACAGGAACCCTGAACTTTATTTTATGCTCAAGAAACTGACACACACAGAGTTGGTGGCATACATAAGAGCACCTCACAAGCTAATTGATCATAAGTTAGGATTTTACAGAAAATATAATTACCTAAATTCATACACAAGGAAATGGACTGGAGGTCCTGAAATGTAAATGACCTACTCAAGTTTATATAAATAGGTAGTTTCAATATTTGAATTAGAACCAATTTTTTTAAAACTCCCTTTGTACTTTCCATCATTTCCAGCTTTATTTTAATAACAAATAATAGACCAAAATTCAGTTCATTAGTCTTGAATCCAAGAACCTTGGGTTTGCAAGATAGTGAGCAAGATCAAGAAAAAATGTATATGACCTATATGTAGTAGATAATTGTCATCCTTCTATCAAGCAACTATATCCCCTTCATCTTCTTTTATCAGGAAACCCTCCTCTAATTCTCATTTCAAGTAGTTGACAAGACTAGTCCCTTTCTACATTATTAGAGATGAGCATGAAATGTAGGCTGAACCAACATATTCAGAAACCTCTGGCCAAAGTCTTGCTCCACAATTAGCTTGAGAAGAAGAAAATCCAATCAATCATAAAAACTTTTTTGAAACTACACTATGGGACAAATGAAGTTCTTTGGGCAAAAGTTTCTCAGAGCAAACCATGTGAAGGCCATCTTGGCAAAACTTGTGAAAAGTCTGCCTACATGAGCCCAAAATAAATGGAGGAGGGATGAATAATAGAAAGAGTGACTCCTGATAATGTCATTTGTGTCCTTAGATCCATCCATACCTATCAACCACTGGAAATTGTAGGTAGATGTGCCAATAAATTCTCTTTTTCACTTGAGCCAGTGTGAACTGGGTTTTGTTCAGTCACCATCAAGTGTCCTATTAAATTCTGTTTCCTAACAAATACTGACATGGATAGGTCTGTTTCTAATTGAGGATGAATAAAATAACAGCAAAACAGTATATGCTTTTGAAATCTCAAACTAAAGGGCATATTGCCATGAAGATTCGGAAAGAGTGTCTATAGCTACAAATTAATTTCTACTAGAATAAAAGCATTTTTTTCAAAGTAACTTCTTGTTATCCCCCCAAAGATGCAAGAGGCTACAGGAGAATATAGCTATATGGGTAAAATTGGAGGAGATAAGTCAAAAGTTCAAGGAAACCAGATTGGAAAAATTTAAGTAAACCTGCAATAAAATATTGACTAAGAAAGGTAATAAAGAAGTTTTTAACAGTAGTAAAGTTTTAATCAGTATTGTGGAAAAGAGACAAGGAAATTCAGAATGCAAACGAAGTCATGGAGAAGATGGTAGAATGATAGGGCTTGGTGAAGGAAGATCTCACTTAAGAATCAAATATGAAGTGGTTAATATCCATTTTATTTTGGGTGGTTGAAATTCAGCCTAAAAATATGTTTCAAGCAAAATACCAGAATGTTTTTGCTCCAACTAAATTGTTTAAAATAAATTATATTTTAGATGATAAATTTTTAGAATTTTGATAACTTTTAAAGGCTTAACTTCGATATAATAATTTCAAAAGTCTTGGAAGTGGCAATATATTTCAAGTGGTAATATATTTCAAAAATACAATGGGGGATTGATTTTAATACTTTTCTAATATTCACATCTTTGGGACTTTTTTTTAATCGCAAGATATTATATTTTATTGTCATTGCCTGAGTATTTACAGATATATATTTAATTTTAATTTCTTATAATTAAAACAGTATAAGATTTATAAAGCTATAAGAACGAAATAAATTTGAAATTCTTATCCATTTAAAATATCTTTTAAAATTCAACAAACCTTTATTGTGAACCTGCCCGGTGCCAACAAATGCTTTAGATGATGGGAATACAGTGGTGAATAAGACAAACCACACTGCACCTGCCCTCAAGGTGAGAGAGATAAAAACTAGAGATCAATAATATATTAGCAAAAATTTTGGATTGTATTAAGTACTATAAAGCAATTAGTATCAGAGTTACTAAGGTTAAGTATTATAAGTGAAAACCCTCACCATGATAATTTTTATATTATCAAAAATGTATTTATTTTAATGTTTGCATCAATTTTCAGAAAGTTTGTGTGTTTCATGACTTTAGAATAAGCAGACCTTGGTTCAAAATCTGCAACACAGCAGCATCATGATCGTGTTAATGGAAAGGATAGCTGTATAAAGGTGTTAATGGAAATAAAGTTATCTTTTTGCAAATCTGTGGGAATGGGCATAATTCATGTAAAGCTGTAGCAGGGTCTAGGTTCTTAATAAATGTTGGCTCTTTCCATAGAAGGATTTATTGAATAAAATCAAAAATGAAATATCCAAACAAAAGCAAATACCAGTATTATTCTTATAATTCCATTTTAGTTATGTGATAATTATTCACTTGGTAGTTGTTATAATGTGACATGAAAACTTGGTAAATAAGAGCAAGTCTTCTGTAACCTTTTATTTCAGTTTGCATTTTTCTGTGAAAGTATTTTTGGGATTCTCACATAATAAATGCTGGAAGATAAGATAATAATTAATACCATTCCCCATCCATATCAAATATGTGAAATGACAACATTCAGAACATATTTTCTTACCTAGTACTGGTTAATTCTGATCCAAATGAGGGAGGCAAAACTGCAAGATGCCAGATGATCTCCTAATATAAACACTTGAAAGGAAGTGGGCGAAGTACCTAGAAAGGAGATTTTTCTTCTTTGTTTGCTAATTTGATTCACACCTGCCACCACTTCAAAAATGATAATACTAGAACACTGCTTCTTATACTGTGGTGGTGTATTAGCTAACTTCCTACATATTCTCTGTCAATCACAGTAACAGAAACTGTTGGGAGGGTGCTGTTGCTTGTGAAAAATTATTTGCAGAGAAAAAGCTGTTGAGGAATTTGTCCTATTAAACCAGAACCATGAAAGTGGCTGGCTTACCCTCTGCTTTAGATCTTGGAGCAGGATGAAAAATACTTGAAATGCCTGAGAAGTGCTATTTACTAACACCTAGGCTTTTCTACAATCATTGTTATGAATAAAAACCTCACTGTTGATATTTTTGTCTAATATTTATATGTCTCAGCATAGCAATATATATACATATATTATGTATGTATATACACATATATATATCAGAGTATTTTTTTTGTTGTTGTTGTTACACGGGCCTCTTACTGTTGTGGCCTCTCCCCTTGCGGAGCACAGGCTCCGGACGCACAGGCTCAGCGGCCATGGCTCACGGACCCAGCCGCTCCACGGCATGTAGGATCTTCCCGGACCGGGGCACGAACTCGTGTCCCCTGCATCGGCAGGCGGACTCTCAACCACTGCGCCACCAGGGAAGCCCTATCAGAGTATTTTTAAAGTATATTCATATAAACATAAAATAGTTTTAAGTATAACATATAATCAGCATATACTATCCAAATTTAGATATTTGGTTTTTTTAATTGATAAATTAATCTGCATTATTTCTTGATAGAAAAGTGTCACATTTACAATGGTACTTCAATTTTTAATTAAATCAGTATGCTTAAAAAAGCTGGAGCAATAATCTGTCTACCTCCAGGAAATGAGGTTTTTTACATATGTGTTTTTTTGACCTGACATGTCCACTTTATTTTGCATTTGCTGACCTAACTTTTATCTGAGCAGTACCAGCACAATCAAGCCACAGGGGTTTCAGTAGGGATACCATGATCAGTTTTCACAACTGATGTCACAGCTATAAAGAAAAATGTATAATAATTGTGACCTTACATCCATATCAACCAGTTGTAACATGGTTGAATTCTTCCAATATATAACAAGGCATAGTCCTACTAAACATAATATTCCATGTTTTTAAATTTTAGCCATATTGATATTTTCATAAAACTTTAAGATATTTTCAAAAAACTCAACACTTCCTTGAACATTGGGCATTTTGAAATAATCGTTATTGAAATATGACCATACTTTCCTTCAGGTACTTTTCCTCCATCATTTAGTCTTATTTGAAAACTGACCAGTTATTCCAGAACTTTGACATTTTATGTGATGAGAAAGGTTACTTAACAAAGATTTTTCTGTGGTTGATATATGACTTAGTTTTAAAGTTTTCTCTCTTTTTTTTTTTTTTTTTTTTTTTTTTTGCGGTACACGAGCTTCTCACTGTTGTGGCCTCTCCCATTGCGGAGCACAGGCTCCGGACATGCAGGCTTAGCGGCCATGGCTCACGGGCCTAGCCGCTCCACGGCATGTGGGATCTTCCCGGACCGGGGCACGAACCTGCGTCCCCTGCCTCGGCAGGCGGACTCTCAACCACTGCGCCACCAGGGAAGCCCTAGTTTTCTCTTTTTTGATGCACAGACATAACAAAATAATTATGAATGTATCCAATCATGCAAATAACTTCAGCCAAAATTATAGGTTTTTTGTGAAGAGAGGGCAAGACTTCCTCAATAGAATTGTGTGATCATAGACTTACTTAAATTGCAATTTTCTCATCCCATTTATTTCTCGTAGAAAACCTCTGAGGTAATAATATAAAGCTGTAAGCAAACTGTGCAGTGTATAATTTTTGCTAAATTTCTACAGTCATTTCATAATTTTCTGTGTATATTTATATATATACATATATATATTTCTGTGTATATATTCTTATAAAATAGATTCTATTTTAATATTGCTTTTCAACCTAATGTTTAAAAATATATTGATACATTATGAACACATTTCCATGTAAATAAATATAGATCTCATCATCTTCAATGATTCTATAGTACTTCATTACCTACTTCAACCCACTCCAATAAAGGAAGTGCTTCAACTACTCTACTTTAATTGCTTGTATCAGGGTCACCAATTACAAACAATCTCTAATCTTCCCTATGCCACAACAGTCTGTTGGTTTTCTACAACATTTGATATTCCTTCTTTGGCCAATTTTTCGTTTCTTCCACCTCCTTAAAGGCCCTCTTATCTCACACTACACAGTTTTTCCTAAATGATGTCACACATTCCCAAGTTTCAACACAAGTTCCCTGTCTCAAAAAAAAAAAAAAACATGTCCATGATTGTTACATATGCTTATCCAATTGCCATCCAGGTTTCTGCACTAGGATGTCTTAGTTGCACCTCAAACACTACGTGAACATGACCAAAATTCTACTGATTTCATCATTGCTGCCCCACCCACTGAAACAAAACTGATCCTCTTTTAGTGCTTCATATTTCACAGATGACACACAATCCGCTCATATGTTCAGGTCATAAATAAGAAAGCCATCCTTGGCTCCACCGTCCCCTTCCTCACAACTCACATTGTTACCAAATCCTTTTGCTTCTTTTAAAATGTCTCTTTGCTCTACTTCTTTATATATCTATTGCTACCAACTAATACAATTTGCCATGCTCTTTCTCTGGAACATTAAAACTACCTCTTAACTGATCTTTCTGCATGGATTATAGTGAACCATATGAAATTACAAAAATTTTAACAATTTTTAAGGCAATTTCACATAGTTAGACTTTATACTAAGTCTCTCAAATATATTTTTAATTTTTCTCCTGGAGTGTTCTTTAAAAAACACCAAAATGCGAGTGTCAAATGAAAATTTTTGCATGAGTAGGTGTGTGAGTCTATATTTTAAATTTTTAATCCACCACCAATTTTTGCTATAGGCTATTTCAAATATTTCATTTGGATGAAAATTTCTGTAATAAACAGTCTACATACATTTCCTTGTGTGAATGTCTAATTAGACATTTTAACAATGTTCAACATATATTCAAATCTTATGAGAAACACTAAAAAGAGGTTAAAATGACTGAAATTAACATAAAACAAGGACAATAGGTGAGGAGCCACAGATAATTCAGATATTGGAATTATCAGATAGGGACTTGAACTGTGACTAACATGTAAATAATGATAAAAATCTGAAAGAAAAAAATGAAAAATAGATAAAAGGATAAAATTTTAACAGAGAATTAGAAATTACAAAAACCACCCAGATATCCTTTAAAAAAATCTGAAAATACAAAGCACATAGAATGAGATCGGGCACAATAGGACGTATAATTAGAAAACCAGAAATAGAACAATAGATATATATAAACTGAAACACTGAGAGGAACAAGAATGAGAAAAATAATATAAAATAAAGTAAAATGCAAGAGATATGTGAGAGACACAATCGAAAGTTCTAACCTATGTGATATTTGATTCCCAGAGAGAGAGGAGACAGAAAATAAGACAGAATCAGTATTTGAATAACTAACAGCAAATACTTTTTTAAAAATGATGAAAATTTCTTTATGAATCCCAGACAGATGCAAATATTTTATTTAACTGCCTGCAGGATAAATATAAAAAGAATCATATTCAATCACATCAGAGAGAAACTGTTGAAAAATCAAAGATGAAGTGAAAATTTTGACAGTAGCCAGAGAAACAAAAGATGTATTACCTTCAAAAGAGCAGTAAGAATGATGGCTGACTTTTCAACAAAAACAATCAAAGACAGATGGCAGTTTAATGACATATTTACATGCTGGAAAGATTTCCAATATACAGTCCTACACTCAGAAGAAATATCCTTCAAATGTGGAATACCAGGTATCAGACTTAACCCCCTACCTAAACAATAAAGCTGGAAAAACTATACGAAGTAACTCTTTCAGATCCTGAGCAACACATAGAACAAGGCTATTATCTGTAAAAGAAAGGAAATACATTTAAGTAAACATCACACTCACCAAGATTTCTACCTGGGGGAACTTTCTGAACCACGAGGAAAGGAAGGAGAGTTCAAAAAGGAAAGCAATCTCCCCAGAAAGAGGAAATAAGTAAATTGCAATATGGGATTCCTGAAGGAGCTGAAATTTGAAAAGCAAGATATGATACATAAAGGAGATACAAAGGGAAAGAGCACCAGAAATCTATATAGGAATAGTTTGAGCCTTTTGATATTCCATGATACC